>NC_063182.1:37131200-37234025 GCF_023159225.1 Perognathus longimembris pacificus
TGAGGAATCAAACCCAAGGCTTCATGCATACTAGGCAAGCACTCTAACTGTGGAGTTTTTTGTATTGCAACTCCCTTTCATTTTATATTAAATTGTGTTAAGTATTTGTGCAAAATGATTGCCATTCCATAAGTCAAATTATCTCTTTTCATCAGGTGCCAGTGGCTCATGCCTGTAACACTAGCTACTCAGGAGGCTAGATCTGAGGATCATGGTTCAAAGCCATCCTAGACAGGAAAGTGCATGAGACTCTTATCTCCAATTAACCACTAGAAAATGGGAAGTTGCTCAAAGTGATAGAGCCTGAGCCTTGAACTGAAGAGCTCAGGGACAATGCCCAGGCCCGGAGTTCATGCCCTATGATTAACAAAAAAATATTTCTTTTCACTTGTCAATATTTATCATAAATATTCTTATAAAAATACACTTATAGATAAATATTGTCATGCACTATTCTAAAGAAGAGACGATAATATAGAGTGAATAAAAGTCTAAGAATTATAGATCAGAAATCATGGATAATTCTATATGTATATTTTTTGTTTTGATTGTGACAGACTGGATTATTTAATAATACATGAATATCTGTCTAGCTATTTATATTGAGGGATAATTATAGAAGCAGATGAAGTGAGTCTGTTTAAAGATAGATCCATATTGCAGTATTGAAAACATACTTTTGATCTATGTAAAATGGTGAATAGCTTTATTTTAAAGTCATGATTATAGGATGTAACCACAGTATTAAGGGTCTTATGCTAGAAAATGACCAATGTTTTCCATAGTTGAAGACAGTGTCATTATTTGTTTTGTTCAGTTCTGTACTCTCAGCAATATCCAAGAGCATCCCTCTTTGTTGTTCACATTCCAACCTCTTTCCCAAGAGGTTGGAAATGCCAAGCATATGCTTGGGCATTGATCTACATACAGACACACATAAAACACAACAGTTGATACTTCTATGAAGCCTGTATAATTAAAGAGTAAAAAAAAAAAACAAAACAAAAATATAATTCATAAAAATAAATGGGTAAGGAATTTAAAGAACAAATTGGTGGACAAAGAGACAATGATGGCCAATTGGAGAAAGGCTCTTTGGACATTTGACACTTAAGCAAAGATCACAAGAAAGAGTTGTGTATAGACATAGGTGTATAGATGTGTGTGTGTGTGTGCGTGTGTGATAATTTATGTTTGAGGAAATAGCACTGACAAATCCAATGTGTGAATCGGGAGTCTTCACAATCAAGGAGAGTGAGAAAATCAGTCAAAACAGATGTTTTCCAATGGAATTGGGAAACTATGGAATGATTCAGTCCTGTGTGAAATGCCCTTGTTCAGGGTTGTTCATATAAAATGTCTCTGTAGTGCCCTGATTCTAAGGTAGAAATGGACCGTAATAAACTGAACTAGTCAGTTACTACAGTAGTATAGATAAGAAACTTCAGCACCTTAAACTTGAGTGAAAAATACATACTGTAGATTGTAGATGGATCTGAGTTTTCTTTGTTGAATGATAGAGTAGTCTTGGTTGCACCTGTGGAGATGTTGGGTGAAAAAAAGATAAACACTGGGATGACTCATTGGTTGTGAGCCTACACCAGGTGCATAATGCGGTGTTAATGTACTGGAGAGTGTTTCAGATATGTTAGATACGTCAGGTTAAGCCTTCAAATCAATGTGGTCAAATATGTAGCTTGTGTTTCTATATATTTGCAGTTCAATAGATACATTGGGTCTGCTTTCACAGATTTCAGTGTCAATATCATATGTAAGTGGCACATCAAAGAAACGAGCAGATGAGATCACTTTAGGAGAAAATACAATTAAAGAAGTTGAGAGGGTCTGAAAACAATCCTGTGGAAATCCAATATCAAGAGATTGGAGCAGATGTGGTCTCAGCAAGGAAAACAGAAAAAATGGTGGCATACAGGAATGGGGGCAAAACAGCCAAGGAAGCGTTTCAGGAAAGAGAGTTTTAAGATAGGCAAATGGCTAAAATGTCAGGTAAGATGTAGACCGTAATAAGGAGAGAATAACTACTAATGGTCTGGAAATGGTCTCTATGTCATTGTCAGAGAAGTTTCATTAAATGCTCTAGAGAGAAAATTGCGTAAAAGGTTAGAGAAATAAAATAATACCTTGTCGAGGGTTTTTAGCGTCCCAGGCTCTCTTGTCCTGCAGGAGAGATGGGAAAACACGCCCCACCCAGATGGACCAGGAAGAGAAAAAGAGGGCTGACAGACCGCCACCCAGGCCCCCTCTCCACAGAGGACACACAGGCAGCCTGGGAACCAGTCAGAGCTAAGACTCGTTTATTTGGGAAAATAAACTGTTCTTTTACGCTGGTCAGAGGGCAGCGGAAGGGGAGGGGTACGTGCACCTATGTAGGGGCTGGGATTTGATGCCTGAGCTGTCCATCAGGAGTGATGTCATGGGACTTCCCCTAAGGGCAGTCATCACGGCCCCCAGGACCACCTCTGGGTTCATCACCCTCAGCCATCTTGGCGCACATGCGGTCTGAAGTGGGAGGCGGGGCTGGTTAGAGCCGCCTTTCCAGTTCCGGACCAGAGAAGGCAGGCGGGGCTAGCAGCCCCAGAGCTGTAGAAGAGATGGGTCCAGCTAGGACCGCCTCCTGAAGCTGCAAGCCGGTGCCCCACAATACCTGAGACATTTTCAGAGAAAAAATTCAGTTACTTTATTTCCTACAAATGATTAGGCAGCAGCTGGATGTGTCCATGTAATATTTATTTTGTTTATACTTAAAATACGTATGCATATATGTATTATAGACATGTGTGCACACATGTACACATTGACAAAGATATATATTTGAGAGAAGGAAGATACTAAAGTGCATATGATTGCTTATTAAAAAGGGGTATAAATATTATTAAGTGATTTATAAAATGAACTTTGGGTACCTAGGTAAATAGGCAGTATAGTCTTTAAGGCTACTTTTATTTTTCTGTCAGTGTTTGGCAACTCATTATAAATAGATGATTCAAGGATCTTGAAGGGCATTTCCATAGTGTTAAAATGTTGTGTTGGTTGTATACATACTCTTCCCATGAATATACTTTGAGTAAAGTGGTTATTTTCTGCCAGAGATGCTAACGGTTCATCTGGGATAGTCTATCAACAAGGACTGGATCCTTGTGCTCTATTTTAATTTTACTAATGAGATAGCATTACTTAAAATGAAGAAATAGTCTCAGAAAAATTAAGTAATTTACCCAACTGACAGAAAATAGCACTCTTCACAAAGTGAGTTAGTACTTAATTTAAATGCTTAATAGGAAAAAGGAAAAAAAGAAAAACTACAGAAGGCACTTTTAACCTCCCCCCCACCTATAAGAAAATGGGGGAGAGAGAGCGAGCTGGTGGGAAGGAGGAGGAAAAAAGGGGTGAAAAGAAAGAGGGAAGGAAAAAGAAAGGAAATAAGAAGGGAAAGGGAAAAATGGAAGGAAAGAAATCAAAGGAATCCAATTCATAGATTTTTGTATTCTAGTAAACCTTTTGGCCATAAACTTCCAAATACCCATCCATCTTTGCCTGTAACTGAGGTCACTTCTCCATTGACACAAGCACACATGTAGCCAATGAAGAGCAGGTTGCTTAGTACAGGTGCGTGTTCAAGGCTTCTCATATGCAAACTGAAGGGAGATGGTCAAGGATTCTCACAGCAAAAGCAGTAGTATTTCACAAGAAAACTCACAGAATATCTTAAAATTAAATCAGTTTCATTTCAGAAATAATTAATAATAGGTTAAATGATACTTGTACTTGATCACAAGACAAATATCTCAGCCTACACGTATACTGAAGATACTACATAAATTGAATGGGACTTGGATGTAGATATTGTTTTCTGAAAATCCTATAATAGAAACAAAATGAAACACAGAAATGATTAGGAAGCAGGTTAATCAAAATGAAAATACAAAATTAGAGTCCAGTCTTGTAATACAGGTATAGAAATAGTGAACAAAGGATAGTTCACAGATAACAATATTGCTGATACCTTGCAATCAATGCAAGAATGCAGAAGTGTCTTTGAGACTCTATTTCCAAAATAATCAGCAAAAACTGAGTTGGAGGTGTGGTGTAAGTGGCAGAGCACCAGTTATGAGCAAGCAAGCAAGCAAGCCCAGCAACCATAAGTCCTCTGTATTGACAGACTATAGATAGATGGGTATAGAGATAGAGCACATGAAATTCTTATACACACTTTGTACATGACAATTCTATGAAGTTAGTAGAATTATATTTTCATGATTTATTATGTGGTTAAAACAAAGATGACTCTAAAATATCAGAAGATTTAGGTTATGCAGAGTCTGTCTCAGGGCTTCATATAAAGTGCTCTTTGCTAGAAGTCTGTGGTGTATGGAAAGACTTCTGCTTATAGAGTTGCAGATGTGGCATCGTCAGAAATTTCTTGTAGAAGACAAAAACTCTCTTCTCATATGAAAACATGAAAAGTAACATTTAGTAAAGTCAACCTTCGGATCCAACAATCACATAGCATAACAAACTTCCATACATCCTGTTTTGAATAAATATGAAATTTAAGTATTTACTTGATTGAATAAGTCTTTTTACTTTAGTGGTACACATCAACTTTCATATGTGGTTTATTCTTCTATTTGTGTTATTAGATAGCTTTATGTTTTGCACTTACCAAATTTCATGGAAAACAGACTTAGAAAAGAACCCCCAAACTTTCAGGCTTTGCTTATGTTAATAGTATGTCATAGGTGAGGCTCTAGTTTCAAATTGCCTCATTACGACTTCACCATAAATCATGTAATCCTTGCAGGCTGTGGATGGGCCATGCTCATGAAGTGAAACCAGATAAGTATCCTAGTTGTACAGCGGGGGGTGGAGGGGAGGAAAGCTGTGTTTAAGAAACTGAAAGTTTTCAGAAGACCACACTTTAAATGGAATTAGAAGCAGAGCTACGATAGAACAAAAGACAGACACCATAACCATTAATGTCAGAGAAATCCAGGATTTATTTGCACTTTTTAATAGGCATGCAGAAGGAGGCAGGTGATATTATAGCCACATGAGCTGAATGGGCTAAAAGAAACAGTTGGATTAGCCATGTGCCAGCATTCTAATCCTATCAGACCTGTCAGCACTGTAATTTCCAACCAAGTTTAAGATGAAGTTGGGGAGACTTAGGGCAAAGTAAAGAATTAGAAATACTCCAGAAAATGAAGGGGTTCTGAAAAATATAGTGTTTTTTTTAACCATATAAATGCATTTATTATTCTGCACAGCAGGTACAGACTGAGCCATATTTCCTAAGGCTGAAATTCATGAAACTGCTTTTGCATACTTCTCTTGTTTCCTGAAAACAAACAACATGCATGTTTGCTTACCTTGAATGAAATAACTTAAAAAATGATCTTGTTTAATCCAGATCTTTTGATGGACATATAGTGCTTTATTAGCAACGTATATTCCATGATTTAGATGACATATATCAAGTCTTATCAACATATGTGCTCTTATATAGTATTTAAGAAATGCCATAGGCTCTTAGGTTTGTATTTCTATCAATATCATAGTATAACTCTTCAAAATTGCCTTTTTGGAATAAAATAGACAAATGCTGGATAAATTATAGCTCTAAGATTTTAGATGTTTTTCTGGGTTTGCAAGAAAGCAATGGACATTTCCACGGGCTTCCAAACCCCTTAAAGAGCAGAGTGATCAATAAATATGGAGACTGACTTTGTTAGACGCATTTGCTTCTTGCAAAAGAAGGGGAACTTTGGAGGAAAACAGCACACAAGAACTTGGTAAAGAAGAGTATTAAAGTCTGAGAATGTCTGGGCTAAGTATGTGGCTTAGAGTGTTATAGTCTAGTGTATATGAGGCCTTGTGTTCAATCTCTGGGCCACACAGACAGAAAGGGAAAAAAAAAAGAGAGAAAAAGATAAAAGAAAAAAAAGTGATTTAAATGTGCTGCAGAAATCCAGGACTTTTGCTAGATGCTAGGACTTTTTGCTAGGTGCTAGAAAACCAGTAAGAGTTTTAGGGTAAGAGCTGTCCTCATGGGAATAAATGTATTACTCACAGAATATACTTTGTAGATTTAATGTAGGGAAAATGATGCTATTAATTTTTCTCTTTCCTCATTGATCTGGGGACTGAATTTACATTTCCTGCACACCAGGGAAATTTCACTTATAAATGTGAACTTACAAAAAAGATCCCAGGTGAAAAACAAATCTTAGTTTCTGATAAGGATGAAGGAATATCCTTTTATTGACTAACATTCTCAATTGAGGACTTCAGGAATCCCAAAAATCAAGTTGGATACATTAGGTTTGGCAGTGAAAACAAGGTAAATTTATGAGGAACAATAATTATTACACTTAAAACTCTAAGGAATTTATCAGAAACAAATTCTAAACTACATCTGAGAAATTAACTATATTTAAAGTTCTACGGAAAGATGAAAGAATAAATTAGAAACAGCTAAATGGAGAATTAGCCAATCTGAAAACAGTTTTGAGAGAATTATACAGATTTTGTTGTAAAAAGATGTAAATAAAAACAAAATAAAATTACCAAATGTACACCTAATTTAGATTTGATTAATCTAACAAATCAAATATTTTGGTGTTAGGACTCATGTCTATGTTAGAAATTACTGAAGAGAACACATAATGTGTTTTGTGTTTCTTTTTGTTTATGTTAAGTTCTGGGGCTTGAACTCAGGTATAGATTCTATCCCTTAGTCTTTTTGCACAAATTTAGAGATCTACCCCTTAAGCTACAGCTTAACTTCTGGGTCTTTTTTTTTTTGACAGTTAATTGTAGATAAGAGTCTAACAGACTCACCTGAATAGGCTGACTTTGGAGTAAAATACTCAGATCTCAGCTTCCTGAATAGTTAGGATTACAGGAATGAGTTACCAGTGCCTGCCAATGACAATAATGTTTTATTTATATGAGTATATCTACTGTTAACAATTTCTAAAAGAAAAGCCAAATTTTGAATTGTTACAACTAGAAATGAAATGCTAGGAAAAAGAATCATGTACTTAGGACTGAGACACAATAAAATTAATTTCACTGGTTCCACATAGTAATGAAGAATAAGACCTTTTATCACCTTATCTCAAGGATGAGGTAAAGAACTGTTAAGATTTTAATGGATTTATGTAGGGGATGAGGGTAAACAACTGTTAACTTTTTAAAGGTATTATCTCAGGGATGAGGTAAACAACTGTTAAATTTTTACAGAATGTACCTGGGGGTTATGGTAAACAACTCTTAAGTTGTTAAAGGGAATATCTGGGTGATGATTGTAAGCAGTTGTAGGTTGTTAAAGGGATTTTCTCAAGGATGAGGAAAACAACTTTTAAGATTTTAATGGATTTACCTAGGGGATGATGGCATGCAAATGTTAAGTTTTTAAAGGGATTATCTTGGGAATGAGGTAAACAACTGTTAAGTTTTTAAAGGATTTTCCTAGGGGATGGTGGTAAACAACTGTTAAGTTGTTAAAGGTATTATCTTGGGGAACTTGGTAAACAACTGTCAAGGTTTTAAAGGGATTATCTAGGGGATGATGTTAAAGAACTGTTAAGTTTTAAAGGGATTTACCTGGGGGTGATGGTATACACCCTTAAATGGTTAAAGGTATTATCTTGGGGACCTTGGTAAACAACCGTTAAGTTGTTAAAGGGAATATCTGGGTGATAATTGTATACAGCTGTAGGTTGTAAAAGGGATTAACTCGGGGTTGAGGTAAACAATTGTTAAGATTTTAATGGAGATATAAACTGGTGTTCCAGGAAAATGGCAGAGGAGCAGCAGAGCCCTATCTAAACTCCCTCAGCGAACCCAGTTTTACTACTCCAGAGAAACTTACTCCTAGAGAGACAGCCCAAGTAAGTTATAACAGTATAGATATTCTGGTCAGAAAGGAAAAATCGAGGCAGCTGGCTTGAGAAAACAGATATGAGCTCTGGGCAGCTCCCACTTCCATACCCACCCCCGTGGAGCACCTCCCACTCCATGCAACTGCAGCACACAGCGGCAACCAGGAAGAAATTCTCCAGATGGGGGCAGACAGATGCAGATCGCAGGCTGAGCACAGACGGGCCAAAATTCCAGAGAAAGCATGAGTACCCCACGAAAGACATTCTCACTTGTGCCCACAGAGCAGCATCTGGAAGGTAGCCATTCCCTCAACACCAGAGAGAAGCACCATCTTTGACGCTGGCATAGACTGGGCCAGAGCAGACTGGAAATAAAGCAGGCCAGGAGAAAGCAAGGATAATGGGGCCCTCTTTGAAAAGGGCAAGAGAAACTGAATGGTTGGAGCCAGCTCCGCACAGGAGAAGGTCTCTCCACACAGGTGGAAGGAAGTTTCCCGGGGCCAGTGGCTCTCAGCTCTAGGTAAACAAAGCCAGAGGCTCCCCACCCTGCTGACTCCAGCAGTATAGCCAGCAGCCGGGAGTTAAAAGCCACAGCCCCACAGCAGACAGGAGGAGTTCAGCATCTACCAACTACAGAAGGCACCCAACTCCTACCTGTAAGCTGTGAGAACCACATAGTGCTATGGTTTAACTAACCGGAGAGGAGGGTCAGAGCAGACCCACCCTCTGCAAACTGAAAGCAAATCAAACCAGCCAAGCCACAGGAAAACATATCTTAGACCATAACAAGGAAACCAGAGGCTGGAAAGAGCCCACCCAAACAAGGAAGACTCCTTTTCTCTTTGTTTGTTTGTTCTTGGTGCTTTTTATTCTCTTTAAATTTTTTTTCTTTGTTTCTCTTATCACATGGTTTCTTGAAAATTATTTTCACTTGATTAATATCTTTGCTCTTTTTTGTTGACCCTTTGTCATATTATTATTTTAATTTTGTTCTTCCTATTCAACTCTTTTCCTCCTTTACATTTCACTGAAACTAAGTAAAAATCCTCATCTCCCATTCCTTTTACTCCATTCTCTTCACTAATCCTAGCTTACCCTCCTAAATTAACTTCCAGGATCTCCAGAATCCATTGAATCCTGGTTATTGGCAGGCTAGATAGAGGTTAACCTTGTTCAATCTGAGTGAGTCAAAGCGGTTCATAGAGTAATGCCATCAGTCCAGAAAGAACCAAATGTAATCACAAATTTGCTCATGGCTATATAATTATACATGTATTATTGTATATAGTTAGCTGCTGAATACAGGAACAGGGTTGGATTTCATATTACAATTGTATTCTGTGGGGACACCAAATCTGTTTTATATACAAAAAAAGAGAGAAGTTATCTGTATATGATTGTGAACCTTAAGATTTACACAACAGGGCTTGGTAAGGTTTGCTATGGGTCTTAAACGGTGCTCACAGGTGCTAGTACATTGGCATTCCCAATCCAATTTTGCAGAAGAAGCACAAGAAAGATGGCAAGTCAGGGAATCTCATCTCCCACTCAAGATAATCGGGAAACAGAGTAGTCAAATACCTAGAGGAGAACCCTCAGAATGCTCTACAAACTCTGCTGATAAAAATGATAAATGAAAAGTTTGAGACTCTTCAGACAAGTATTCTAGAGCACGAGGAGAGCCCAAAAGTAATACGTGAACACCAGGAAGTCAACCGTAAATTACTAGAGGAATTCATGGTTTCCACAAATAGAAAGATAAACAAACTCCAACAGAAGGAAAAAGACTCCTATGAAAAGATACCTATACAGCTAAAAGATTGAGAGTCAGCACTCAGAACCAAATTAATGAAGTAAAGAAATCCAGACAGGACCTAAGAAAAAATTATACCAAAGACATGGAAGCCATTAAGAAAGACCAGGCAGAATGTTAAGGGGCTGCTAAAGACATTGCTCAGCCCAGGGATATTTTTGCTGATGGTTTTCCTATGCCTTCCATGCATTGTACGTTTATTGCAAAACTCTTTTATGAGTTTAGCCAGCCAGTTGCATAAGAACAAGCTCCAAGTAAATGAATTTCCCCTGAGAGGAACTGCAGCCAGAGACGGGTAAGAGGGGGTCCCCAGTTTGACCTGCCTAAGACAGGGCCTTCAGCTTTGCTCTGAAGACAGGAGGTCTGCAGCTCGAGATTGTAACTCAAGACTGCAGCCATGTTTTATTCTTTACTTCCAGCTTATATGCAGTTTAGGAATCAGGGAATAGCATATGATTGGTCAAGAATTAAGAAAACAGGAAGGCCCTGAAATTGGTAGATTACAACAGGCAGTAAAACAAGATATGGTTGAATGTTTTACATAAAACAGACTCTTCTTGACATAATAAAACATCTCGGGATTAGTACTGTCCTTCAAGTAAACTATGTCCTTGCATGTCCTTGAGATAACAACTTAGCCAGAGGTTAGGATGAACTTTGTTTTTGTCTCCCTAAGCCATGACCTCGCACACCCTTGACAGTATAGCCAGAAGGCAGGCTGTTGGCTCCCAACATCTCCCCCATCGTTGTTTAAAGAAGAGAACCCGCCTGTCATAGGTAGGATGGGTCCCCTAGCCTGCCTTACCCGTCACTGGGAACATCTACATCAGTTCATGTTCATGGATACCCAAGAGCAATATTGTGAAAATGGCTAATTAGATGAAAATGACCCTACTGCCGAAATGATATACAATGGCCCATTTCTCTGGGGCGTTTGAGGTGTCTACATGGAAGTGTGTTATATTTCAACAAGAGAAAACAGAGAGTTGTTTTTCCTATTGACTAGGGCTTATGATAGAGATGAATGGCATCTTTACCACGTGTTCTCGGAGAGGTGCATCATGAAAATAACTTGATCTTTATTAAAATATTTAGACAAAAATTCCCCCTGTTTGAAGGTGAAAGTTCAGAATGGAAGTGTGACACTTTGTGTTGGCATTGATTGATGACAGGATTCATCAGCATCTTAACTTCCTTAGGCAACAGGAAGTGAGTACATTTGTAGAGGCCTCTGCATATGGAATACCTGCTGGCACCTGCTTGCATCAACCAGCAGTGCTCTGTGGCTGTAATGCATAGTGGGTGTGTCCACTGACCACATGGGTATGATCCCCTCATATGTTGGGTGGACATCTCCATGGTGTAGAAGTGTTTCTTCCCATTTCACTGTGCACATGAAAAATAGCATCCTCTGAGGCAATCTAGTTGCATCCTCCCAAATGCCTATCATGCAAATAGTATCATGACACAGATGCCGACCCAAATTTAACAAAGAAAACTTTCATCCCTGGGGCTTCTCTATCTGTGATCTTAGAAAAAACATACCACCTGTGGTGAAGAAGAAAAATAGGCAAACATGTTTTCAAACTCGTGTTTTTCTCCTGGAAGCAAGGCCTCAGATGCAGAGCCTCCGGGAAGAGTTTGACACATTCTTCCTTGGGGATTCACAAGAGGTTTTGATGAAAGAACATGGGCTGCAGTGTAAATCTTCTGCCAATAAAAAGACATGTATGCCTACATACAGACATATGTGAATATACATACCTGGGACTGAACGCTTTACTTCCAGGCAGAATTTCAGCCTGGCAGATGCTTCTGTGATGTGCCCTTTGATGCTCATACTCATTCTTCTCCAGCTTCCCCTTCTTCTCAAGTCCTTGGCTGGCACTAGCTGCTTTTCTACAATGAAGCAGCGAGCACACATGGATGGAGATGTGCTGATTGCTGGATTTTTCCCTCTCTACACTTTAGGAACAGATGTCAGTAACAGTGATGCTTCCAGGAAAGAAGACAATAAGCCGTAAGTAACTCATCATTCTATTTCCATTTACTGTTTTGTTTTCAGGATTGGCAATGGCTGAGGGAACTTGGGCGTGCACATCAATATTTGCTGTCTTCTCTACCCTGACCTCCTATTCCTAGTGTACCAGAAACAGCTCAGTTTCATATTTTATTTTGCAAGTACTCCTGAGTGACTTTCTGCCTGTCAGTTGAAGACTCTTGTTTCATTCAGTGTAGCTTCTCCTTTCCAGGGCTGTAAGTTCTTCACTTCATGCCATCATCTCTGTATCTTCTGAATCTCAGCTGTCATGCTTGATTATGAAGTGATGTTATTACAGACAACCTGAGTCAGTGGCAGGAATTCTGTACTAAAAGGTTACAGACACATTTCCTTCCACACTGGCCTGTGGTATGAAAATTTTTCTTTTATGACACATATTTTGAGGAAATTGATTCAAATTCTTATTTTAATCTGGTGGCTCATGATTGTATTCCTCTCTACGCAAAAGGCTGATATCTGAGGATTGAGTGTCGAAGCCAATCTGGACATGAATGTCCTTGAGAATTTTATCTCCAATTACCCAGCCAAATGCTGGAAGTGGAGCACTGGCTCAAGCAACAGAGTGCTGGCCTGGAGCAAAATACTTCAAGGAAAGTGGCCATGCTTTGCTTTCAAGCCCCAGAATGTACACATGCTCACGCACACACGCACGCACGTGCACACACACACATATCTACATACACACAGGGACACATTCTCCCTCTGTCTCTCTCTCTCTCTCTCTTTCTCTCTCTATCTCTTTCTCTGTGTCTCAGTGTCTTTTATTGTAGACAAGAACTTACTATATCAAACTAAGCACTGTGTCATTATTTCATGTCAGATATGGTCCACAAACCAAATATTATCTCATGTACAATGCAATGTTTTAATCTGCTCCCTGGCCAAAAAAAAAAAAAAAAAATCAGCAAGTATTGCATCCATTGAAGCCGTATGTTGTGAAATAGTCCTCCTAAATTCCTAAATTTCTATGCTCATTATATAGGTTTATCTTCAAAAACTACCAGTTTGTATTATCCTTGGCTTTTGCCATTGAAGAAATCAACAAAAATTCTCATCTTTTACACAATTTGACTCTGGGATTTCATATCTATGATATCCAACATGGGAATTGGCTAGCATTTAAAAATCCCTTCATTTGCCTCTTTGCCAAGTACGAGAGTCCAAACTACTCCTGTATGAGAGAGAGCAAATCCATAGCAGTGCTGACAGGACTGTCAGGATTAACATCTGCCCAGTCTGGAACATTGCTAGGCCTCTACAGGTACCCACAGGTGAGGATGAGAAAGTGGAGCGATATTAAATGAATGTCTAATTTGATTCCGTTTCAGGTGATAGAAAAGAATGATAGGAAGATACTGGGTTCATGAGCCTATTGAATTTTGTGATATATAAAAAATAGAGTTCAAAATAATTTTATATTTACAGCTCCATCTGTAGAAAAGATGACAGAGAAATTAGAGCAGGCAAAGGTTTTTAACAATGATTTTAGCAAATGATTTTGACGTGTGGAGATACGTTGATGAGTGTGCTGGTAGCTCATGAGTGTAATCCCCATTAATCAAGAATCTTTTATGTCTAGTTACCCAACCAAAAGCAGAAAGTGGGGGCTGGGGCTATGGCCTAGTGACAAGAGTGCTTGGCTCCTATACATGAGGCCCTGTGTTCAATTCCCCAGCACCACATATACAGAAAATGGCCAGAAGTGGCGCTGTGGCTCAAGTGGCAGAGTTCTAGCCTTGAGCAAAAAGAAGCCAGGGACAGTGCTCAGGCCCTGAGTCCAAACCGCAGGACTGGCCAAAAAAAAAAAAAAAATCAGAAAGTGACATGTGTGGTTCAGTTGGAAGAGTGCTAGCCTTGAGTGAAAAATTCAAGTTAGTGCATGAGGCACTGAGTTCATTGCACTCTACTTGCTAGCTTGGACACACACAAACACACACTCATGCAGGATATTATGTTGAATGAAGCCAAGTTTAGAAAGAAAGAGACCAAACGTTCTCTCATATATGAAAGTTAGATTTAAAACATGACCATGAAAAATGAAATCCATATGGAATACATACAAAGCCATATGTGTATATGCATGATCCATCTGGCTAGTTTATGCTATATAAGGGGATAGAGTTCCATGATGTATTGTCTGACCAAATCCCTGACAGTACAAAAATAAATGAACAGTGGAAAGCTGAAGCCTATCCTGTTTGAGGGTGATAGATATTAACTGTGAGTGAAAAAGAGCAGAGAAATGGGGAGTGGAAGTAGATGGGAAAATACAACCCAATATTTAATGTACCCATGTAAAATTTGACTTAGGAAAGGTGGAATGGGTGTGGTTGGTATAGATAGCAATTATAGATAGAAATAATGACAGAGATCAAAGGAATTGTATCAGTACATTGTACAACTATTAAAAACAATTTTAAAAAATTAAATGAAAAAAATGGCTTTCCACCTAATTTTACTGGTTACTTAATATACTTCACCATAGAGATTGTGATAGATGGTAATATTCTCATTCATGGGCCATTCAATTTTGAATTTTTAGCTTACCTTTGGGCCTTTTAATCATGTCCTGAGTGACCATAACAAGTTTCCTGCTCTGTATCAGATGGCCCAGAAGGACACATCGATAGCCACTGCCATGGTCTCCTTACTGCTTCACTTCAACTGGAACTGGGTGGATCTGTTTACCTTAGTAGATGAGAATGGTTTGTGGATTCTTCCTGCATTGAAAAAAGAGATGGCCAAGAACAGAGTTTGTATAGCCTTTGAGGTAGCGATTCCAACCCATGCTGCACCATACGCATTCAAAGTCATGTCCCTTCATAACCAGATTAATAAATCTTCAGCAAATGTCCTCATCATATATGGTGATAATGAATCCCTACTAGATTTAATGAGGTGTGTTGAGCAACTGTTAATAAAAGGTAAAGTTTGTATCCTGAACTCACAGTGGGATTTAACCATCAGGAAGAGATATTTCATGCTAGGTTCATTGCATGTACCTCTCATTTTCTCACACCATCACCCAGATGTTTCTGGATTCACAGATTTTGTCAAGGCAGTGAACCCTTCCACATACCCACAAGACTATTTCCTTGCTCGGCTGTGGTTTCTGTCTTTCAATTGCTCAGATTCTGATTCTGACTGTGTAACGTGGGAGAACTGTCCTCATGATGCCTCCTTGGATTGGTTGCCTGGGCACATTTTTGACATGACTATGTCTGAAGACAGTTACAATATATACAATGCTGTGTATGCTGTGGCCCAGGCTCTCCATGAGATGCTTCTCAATCAAACAGAAGTACAAACAATGGGAAATAGGAAAGGGACAGTGCCTTCCCCTGCACAGGTAAGGCCTTCTGTTTCTGATGGCACGCACCATCAGCACAGTCAATTCCTGGAGGAACTTCTTACCACATGAAATTTAATATTTTACTTATGTTCCCCAAATTAAAGTAATTATATTTCTGTAAATATCTTTGAGGTTCTCTAGACATGTGTTCCTGTGTTCTTAGGAGTACAGGCCAGTAACAAAGAAGATATTAATTCCATATTTTTGTACATTCTTCTAGTTACTAATAACCTGCACATACACATACGTAATGTTTTGGTAAGTTATAAGCACCTTTTCTCTATGACTTTCTAAGCATGACCTGCTGAGCAAAATAATCTATATTTTTAATAAGTTACCTAGTTTCATCCTCCTTTCGGTAATAAAACTTGCACAAGCTGAAACTATAACTATAGACACTAATAGAATTCGTTGTTGTGGAAAACTCTAACTAGCCATCTCTAAATTGCTGCATTTATGATTATTTAAATGAAATAGGTTTTTCTTGAAAAGAAGCCTTCCAGGACTTTGCTGAGTGACCGGTACTCAGGAAAACTATTTTTATTCCTCCAAATATTTTCTTCTGGAGTGCTTTATCAGGTGTCTGTGCCTTTCTTGAATTATGAATTAGAGATTAAAGACACTAAGGAGCTTTTCTGAATTTGGCTTTCTGTCTAACCACTGGGGTATACGTCAACATAAGATGATGTATCTCTTGTAGCTGCACCCTTTTCTGAAGAATACCCAGTTTCAGAATCCTGCTGGAGATCGGGTAATCTTAGAGGACAAAAGAAAATTGGAGGCAGAGTATGACATTGTGAATATTTGGAATTTTCCAGAAGGTCTTGATCTTGAGGTGAACATAGGAAAATTTTCTCCATTTCCTCTACATGACCATCAACTGTCTTTATCTGAAGATATGGTAGAGTGGGCCATAGGAACTACAGAGGTGGGTTGGATTTAATTCAAATGATTTTAAGAACCGATAAGTAAGTGAAATTCATACTTAAAATGTAACATCTAATTGAATGCCAGCAACTATCTCCTTTAATACTAGCTACTCAGTTCTGAATATCCTGGTTTGAGGTCAGGCCAAGCAGGAACACCTGTGAGACTCTTATCTTGTTTTAACCACCACAAAAGAAGTTGTAGGTTCTGGCTCATGCTTCTAATCCTATCTACTTAGGAGGCTGACATCCTCAGATCTCACATAGTTCCTTTTAGAGCCCCACCAGGCAAAAAATCTGTGAGACTCTATGTCATTAAACCACCAAAAACCTAAGCTAGAGCTGTGGACCAAGTGGCAGATCACTAATCTTAAACAAAAACAGCTCAAGGACATTGCTTAGACACTGAGTTCAAGATCCAGGATCATCACCCTCCAAGAAAATTTCAGTTTATTTCTAAACGTGAATTTTGAATATTGTCGTAAAATACAAATTGCATACTTCTTAGCAGGGTTCTAACACCGATGAAGTACCCAATTAATTGCTTTGTGTGTTTGAAAGGTTTACTTGGTTCCCTTCTCTGGTGGTTTCATTTAATGGTTAGCTAAGCTGCTACTTAGGTATCTTTCATGAGAGGAATCAGTGAATGAGGTAGCACATAAACCTTTTGTCATCACATGATGTGGAATCCATAGCAGCATTCAACCCACTGACTGGATTTATGTACATTTATAATACTATGCTAAAGAACTGAAGTCGTTCAAATAAGGGAACTTTTGGAATGTTAGGAAAAGCCTAAACAGTTTCTGACACATATCTGATGTTCCTCAGCCTGTTCATTCTGTGTGCAGTGAGAGCTGTGGTCCTGGATTCAGGAAATACCCTCAGGAGGGAAAGGCTGCCTGCTGCTTTGATTGCATTCCTTGCACAGAGAATGAGATGACCAATGGGACAGGTAAGTTCACGGCAGAGGGAGAAATACTTGTTTTCTCCTAGTGCCCCACAAACCATGCAAATCACTACAAAAGTTGTGTATTAGGATTGCAGTCAAAGTCCTCCTTCACTCACTTAGTAGTAATTTAGTTGCAAAAATGGATGATACTGCTTTCTGTCTGAACTGTGTATAGGATTAACTTTTTCTAGTATATTGCATGCATGTCTATTTAACTACTCAGTAATGTTAGTGTATTTTCTATCATATGAAGTGCAAAATCTTTTTAAGAATGTGGTCTACAACTTTGACAAACTTGCTTTTACATTATAAAGAAAACACAGATCTTCATTTCCTAGTGCCCAGAACTGTTCTTAAAACAGAGCAAGTGTTCTGGTTAGGTACAAATGTTGTGCATGGCATGACTGTATAACTTCAATGAATGATTACATTCTCTGTTCCCTAGTGCTTTACAGGTGAGTAGGAGAAGCAAATATCACAATGACAAGAAAGGACCACAGTGCTACTCTCTGTATTGCACAGAGACACACAGAAAAATGTCAGGTCTTCTAGTCATTTTATATATGGACATTGTTGTACACAGAAAGGCTGAGAATTATTATGGAAGCATGAAGAGATGTATGAAATTATTATTAGGACATTAGGAATGGCAAGAAAGAATATGAATGGTATTGGTTGCAAGTAAATAGTTTCAAGTAGACTTGTAGAAACAAGTGTAGAAACATGATGAAGTTATAAAAATAATACTAAACATGTCTGTTAATACTTGGTCATATGAAGTTTGTGCTAGTCATGTTTGATATGTCAGAATTTTTTTCTAAGTAGGGATTTCCTAGTGTCCTTTTAAGTAGTGAAAAGGGAATAATGGTAACTTGTCTTCCTCACCAGATATGGAGGACTGTGTGAAATGCCCAGATCACCAGTATGCCAACACAGAGGGAAACCAGTGCCTCCTAAGAGCTGAAAGCTTCCTGGCTTATGGAGAGCCCTTGGGGATGGCCTTGGCCTGCATTGCTCTTTGCTTATCTACACTCACAGCACTTGTTCTTGGGGTCTTTGTAAAACATCACAACACCCCGATTGTCAAGGCAAATAACCAGGCTCTCAGCTACATCCTGCTCATCTCCCTCATCTTCTGCTTCCTCTGTTCCTTGCTCTTTATTGGCCGTCCCAACACAGTCACCTGCATTCTACAGCAAACCACATTTGGAGTTGCATTCACTGTAGCTGTTTCCACTGTCTTGGCCAAAACGGTAACGGTGGTTCTGGCCTTCAAGGTCACTTCTCCAGGGAGAAGGATGAGGTGGCTGCTGGTATCAGGGGCTCCTAACTTCATCATTCCCATCTGCACCCTGATCCAGGTTACTCTCTGTGGACTCTGGCTGGGAACCTCTCCTCCCTTCATTGACACAGACACATACGCTGAACATGGACACATCATCATCCTGTGTAACAAGGGCTCCCTCACTGCCTTCTACTGTGTCTTGGGATACCTGGGCTCCCTGGCCCTGGCCAGCTTCACTGTGGCTTTCCTGGCCAGGGACCTGCCTAACACCTTCAATGAAGCCAAGTTCCTGACCTTCAGCATGCTGGTGTTCTGCAGTGTGTGGCTCACCTTCCTGCCTGTCTACCACAGTGCCCAGGGCAAGGTCATGGTGGCCGTGGAGGTCTTCTCCATCTTGGCTTCCAGTGCAGGGCTCCTGGGCTGCATCTTTTCCCCCAAGTGCTACATCATCTTGATAAGGCCAGATAGAAATTGTTTGCATGGCTTCAGGGATAAAAATCATAGAAGGAGAAATAAACATTGTTAAGACTAAACTCCTATATTTGAATACTATATACAATTTCTGAACTAAATCTATAGTAATTTTCCAGTCTTATGTTTGTATATAATATGGAAAATTTTCTTCAATGAATAAGGGCCTATTGCTTACAATTTTTCTTGTGTGTTTTCCATTCCTTTTATTTACTATGTACTTAATATTTATCCCCTGTTCTTAGTGTCTTTTGAGCTACGTCCTAGGTGAAGGGCCAGGTGTACACATAATGACACATAACACTGGTAAGTTCTCTCTTCTTGTGCCTCATCCATCCCAGGAGTGTTTCCAGGCACCCAGAAGGGCAGCAGCAGGATATTACCAAGATAGCCTCAAGAAATCAGAGTGGGATGAGGATGCTTTTCATTTCACATGATAAAGGCCTGGTCGTTTATTCTTGAGGGTAGTTTTACCATGAATAAAGTGAGGGTGAAAAGGGAGAAAGAAGAGTACCAAGAGAAAAAGAGATGGGGGTGAGGAATGAAAAAGGGGAGATAGAAAAGGAGAGAGAGAGGATAGACAGACAGACAGAGATGTCAGAGACAAAGAGAAGGAGAAAAATGGACTCGATGTATCATTACTGTGGCTACACACAGAAGGCAGACTGTTGACAGTAAGTGGTTAGGAATTTTGTTTTTACTAGCCAGATGTTATTTCTTTGTTTTTTTTTGCATTGTTTTATTGTTATTGTAAAGGTGGTGTACAAAGTGGTTAGAGTTACAAAAATCTTAGAAAGAGTACATTCCTTTTGAGACACTGTCACCCCATGCATCTCTCTGTCCCATTTTTTTCCCTCCCATCTCCACCCACAATTTTTATCCTTAATTTTCAACACAGTGTCCAGTGAGTACCACTTCTTCATTTGTTTATACTTGGTCCCTCCATTTCTGTGCCCCAATTACACTCTTAAATACAATAAATGAAAGAACAAGACCAAAGGGAAAGAAAACAAAAACAGCCACCAAGAAAAGCAAACCGTTGATGCATTTACTTGAATTCATTTCAGTAAATAGCATTTTATATGATAGGATGCACATAGCTATTGTTCCTTTGTCTTCCTGTCCTAGGAGTATCTTCCATTGGTCTCACTGTGTGTGAATGTCTACGTACAAAGCACACAGGGATTTTCCTTTAATTTTTGTTTTCAGCACTAATTTTGCAATCTCATCTAAGGGCTTGTTTACTGTCCCTGAGCTTTTTTTATTTGCTCATGGCTAGTACTCTACTACTTGAGCCACACATCCACTTCAGACTTCTTGGTGATTAATTAGAGATAAGAGTTTCACAGACTCCT
This sequence comes from Perognathus longimembris pacificus, assembly GCF_023159225.1. Lineage (NCBI taxonomy): Eukaryota > Metazoa > Chordata > Mammalia > Rodentia > Heteromyidae > Perognathus > Perognathus longimembris. Next base: position 37,151,324 of record NC_063182.1, read on the forward strand.
CTGCCCATTCTGGCTTTGAACTGAACATCTCAGATCTCAGTCTCCTGAGGAAATAGGATTATAGCCATGAACCACTCAGTTCCTGGCTCTTTCTTCCTATTTATTTATTTATTTATTTATTTATTTATTTATTTTCATATCAGGCACAACATTTTTATTTTTTTTATGTTTTGTTTTTAAATCCGTAAACGAAACTGGGCCCTAGAAGCTGCAATGATCTAAGCACCACAAGTTTGAGTGTTTGTCATTTTTGTGTATATATGTTTATATTATCACACTGCTGGCACACTTTTATTTGCATGAAATTCTGCACCATATATACTAAATGTAGTAAAGTTATTTATCCCCAATCTCGGGGTGGGAGGGACCTATTCTGGAAGATAATTTTCACCGAAACCTAATCAACCTTTGTTAAATGTATTGTGACATGACTATAAAGGATATGAAAAATAACATTTTAACATTTAGCCATCAACTTAAGAAAATGGGCTGCTTTAGCAATTTTTTGCAATTTTAAAAGGTCTTATATTCTACCCTCATTAGGATCCTCAGAGTTAAAGCATTTCTTCCTTTTTTAATCCATGCCCCAGAAGCTCTTGTGCTTCCTCTAAGTGCTGCTAAATATGATAGATCAGCCACACCTTTTAATTTAGTTCCAGTGGAATATCACACTGCTTTATGGCAAGGTGACAGAGGGCTGCCCAAAGGCTGCATTTTCAATAGCAAGAGCTATTATTTTCAACAGCTTTTATTTTCTTAAAATTTAAGTCTCCTTAAAATTTAAGCCACCAGTATTGTATGAGTTTGAGCTTAGCTTTTCCATCTGTGTGGAAATACCGTATTTTTTAAATCAATGATTAGAATATTCTGGTTTTATTTTTATTTGCTAAGTATTAACAAATCAGAGAGGGAGGAGTTTTATCTAGATTTTGCTCAACTTTTGGGTGAAATTTTGCTTTCATAATTTCAACTTGAATCGCTTTTATGTTGATGAAGTGGAATAACTTAAGGAAATGCAGAGATTTGGATGAAATTGTTTTGTGGATATTGCTCTATTGGAGACGACACAGTATCCCAAATCTCACATACTCATATTAATATATCCCTTTGTAAAATGAGGAATGTTATTTGTTAAATGTAAAAGTACAAAATCTAATTACAAGCTGTTTTTAATAGTCTTAATGTCTGATGACTATTTGGCTACTATATGACTTCTATTTTGTTTTCTGTTTTTTGGTCTCTTAATTCACACCATCTGATGTTCACTTGCTTCTTTAAAAAGGACCTCTTTTGATTTGCTATATATTGTTCCACATCACATGGTAACTGTTAGGTCCTCTCCCTGAGGGCCCCATGTAGGTGTCCCCACCTCATTAAGTCTCCACCCAGTTACCTGGGTATACTGCACAACTGGAGGCAGTTACTTCCCCTTTCCCTGAGGTCACATCCTAATCCACCTGGCCACACCCCTTGCCCCTGCCCTAGATATAAGGCAGGGCTGGGTGGGGGTCTCTCTCTCTCTCCCTTCTCTCTAGCCATGGATCATCTTGGCCACAGGCCAGTAGTTCGGTAATAAATTTTCTCTCCTGCCTGAATACCACATGGTGTTCTCCTTTACTGGCTACCTACTTTAGAAACCTAACCTATATGGTGCCGTGTGGAGGTCGATGGCAGGAGGACACAACACACTAATAGAGAACATGTGGCATGGCATAATAGCCCCTGAGCTGATGCCTGTTAAACCCAATATCCACCACGTGGTCAATGCTAGAGGAAAGAACTTTTAGATATCTTTGCTGACAAAGCACATTGGTGGTCAAGCCTCACTTTCGAAGGTCTGTGAAAAGAGGCAGCTTTGTGAGCAAGGCACACAACGATGGTACGACTTGGGAATTTTACGTAGTAAGCAAGTAAGGAGGAAGTTGAGAGAGAGAGGGAGAAAAAGGAAGAGAAAGAGAGGAAAAGAGAGAAAGAGAGCCTGAATATAAGTGACTTCTGACCATTTACCATTACAGTGGCAAAAACTGTATCTGTGCGAGTATTTTGAGCAGGCCTCATTGCACTGCCAAGAGGCGTGCTAGCAGTTTCCTGGCTTACATGTGACTGTGATGCAAAACCCAAAAACCATGAGAGAGAGGCGCCTGGTGAGTGGATGAGCTTACAGGGCGGAAGCGGCAGGCAGAAGTGGCAGAAGCAGTGGATGGAGGGGCAGAGAAATGGAGAAGCAGCAGTTTCTCTCACCAGGGTAGACAAGTGGTGTGGAGGTGGAGGTGGGTGTGGTGGCCAGCAATGGTATTAGTGAAAAGTGCCGCGTGGCATCTCGCAGCAGCTCTGTTCACAAAAAAAGGGCATTCAGGAGTGGGGATACTCCCAGAAAAAGAAGAAAAATAGATGGGAATTCTGCCTGTCCTGACTCTTAGGCCCCTTCCGAATCACGGCACCATATATGGTAGGTTTTTAAAGTAGGTAGCCGGTAAAGCAGAAAGCCACGCAGTATTCAGGCAGGAGAGAAAGTTTATTACCGAATTGCTGGCCTGTAGCCAAGATGATCCATGGGCGGAGAGAAGGGAGAGAGAGAGGAGAGAGTGAGACTCCCACCCAGCCCTGCCTTATATCTAGGGCAAGGGCAAGGGGTGTGGCCAGGTGGATTAGGATGTGACCTCAGGGAAAGGGGAGGTAACTGCCTCCAGGTCTGCAGGTTACCCAGTTAACTGGGTGGAGATTTAATGGGTGGGGGCATCTGCAAGTAGCCCTCAGGGAGAAGACCTAATATTCCAGCCTTTTAATAATTATGAAAAAGGGTGAAGACTCTCTCTGGCTGCTTCCTGTTGGCAAGGGGCGTTGGCATTAGGGGTAAAAGGCAGAAATGTGGCCCCTCCTGGAGAAGGTGAGCAGTAGGGTCCCTTGGTGGTAGATGCCAGTCCTTGAATAAAGCCTGGAAGAAGTCTCATGAGGCAGGGGCTGGACAAAAAAAATATTAAGGCAAAAGGAGGGGTTTAGGGCACAAAATTAAAAATTGGATGATTTGGCTAGTTCTTATATTCAGGTATGGACAATAGATGGACAAGCTACTATCTCTTCATCCCTCAGCTCTGATTAATTTTGAAAGGGCGAGACAAAGTGACGCCATTTAGGATGTGATCATTTTCCTCTTACTCCACTCCATTATCCTTATTCCCAGAACTGGCTGAGTCCCAGGGGTTTAGGTGCTTGTTGGTGGGATGTCTTGCCCCCATTGGCATTCACAGGGTTTGAACTCAGGGCCTGGGCACTGTCCCTGAGTACTTCTGCTCGAGGCTAGTACTCTTCTATTTGAGCCACTGGTCTACTTCCAGCATTTGGCTGGTTAGAGATCAGTCTCTTCAGCCATGCTTCCAGCCTGGCTCTTCGCTGATTAGTTGGGAGATGGAGTTTGAGAAGATTTTCAGCCCTGAGTGGCTTCGAATTGCAATCCAAGGTTTCTTTGCCACAAAAGCCCTTTTTGATTTCCAATAAAACAAGGAGACCAAGGGGACTGGCGCTTACCTGTTCCTTGTCAAGAATTGACCAAATACTTGCCAGAATTCTGCAATGACAAAACTCAGTAGATGTGATGAGTTATAGCACAGATATCAGCTCAGGCGCCATTATGCCATGCCACGTGTTCTCTATTAGTGTGTTTGCGTTTTCCTGCCACCCCCCTCAACATTGCATCGCACTGGAGTTTATCAAAATATGGTTTCTCCATTTTATAATCTGAAAATTGTTGTTTGCTAGCAACATTGTTTTTCTAACAAACCACGTGGTTTAAAAATATTGGGAAAAAAAAAAACCCAGTCAGTTACTATTGGAATTCCAAAAGAGTCTACTGCTAAAATTCATTTTTGCATGCTATAAAACCTATGTGCACAGTGTGTATGTCTGTGTAAATGTCATTTGTTAGTATGTCCATCTAGGTATATATCTGTGCTAAAACTCATCACATCTACTGAGTTTTGTCATTGCAGAATTCTGGCAAGTATTTGGTCAATTCTTGACAAGGTACAGCCCCTGCCTCATGAGACTTCTTCCAGGCTTCATTCAAGGACTGGCATCTACCACCAAGGGACCCTGTTGCTCACCTTCTCCAGGAGGGGCCACATTTCTGTCTTTTACCCCTAATGCTGACACCCCTTGCCAGCAGGAACCAGTCAGAGAGATTCTTCGCCCTTTTTCATAACTATTAAAAGGCTGGAATGTTAGGTCCTCTCCCTGAGGGCTCCATGTAGATGCCCCTACCTCATTAAGTCTCCACCCAGTTACCTGGGTAACCTGCAGACCTGGAGGCAGTTACTTCCCCTTTCCTTGAGGTCACATCCTAATCCACCTGGCCACACCCCTTGCCCCTGTCCTAGATATAAGGCAGGGCTGGGTGTGGGTCTCTCTCTCCCTTCTCTCCATCCATGGATCTTGGCCACAGGCCAGCAGTTCGGTAATAAACTTTCTTTCCTGCCTGAATACTGCGTGGTGTTCTCCTTTACCGGCTACCTACTTTAAAAACCTAACAGTAACATACTACTCAGGTGCTTTAAAAAAAGTAATTTGAGGATAAATCCCAAACCATTACGGTGAGCCATATAGACGGAGTAATAGCCAGACTATCCTTTCCAGCCTGGTATTTGGAAATAGCTGAATCTCCCATTACAGTTGAGGAGTCAATGCGGAGACTCACACCCTGGCAAGAGCACAATCCTGAAGGGATCCCAAAGGAAAATGACCACAAGGTCAATCATTTCAAAGTCGATCCAATGAGGAAGGAAAGCATTGACTCTTCGTTAGCTGAGAAAAAGAAGTAATTATACATGGCTCCTCAGAACGTGAATGCATTTTCAAGGGAAGATAATAAGCTATTTTTCTCCTTATACTCCCTGTCTCTACAAAAAAAAATTAAATAATTGTAAAAAAGTAACTCAAAAAAGTTTTAAAAATCAGTAGGCCAAAAGCTAAATTGAGTTAAAAATGTAGAGAGGCCCAAGACACACTGGCCTCATAGAAAATTATCATAGGACAGGATTATTTCTCTTTGGTGATGTGTGTGTGTGTGTATAAGATTTAATGTAAGGTATTTTCATATGAAGGTAAATATAAAATTTTTGTCCATAGAATATTAATGATGAACAATGGTTTGCAGGTGATATGCTTTGTAAGACAGATTTTGCCTATCTAAAAATTACTGGCAATAAATATAGACATATTCTTTCTGAATGGATGATGAAAAGCATAGAGTAGAGACAAATTGTTTATTTTCCCACATGACAATAACCAATTGAAATAAAACACCACAAACCTTTGAAATATATGATGGTATTTGATTATAATATCATTTTCCTTCAGAATAAAAAGCTATAATGCCAATAAATTAGAGATAAAAATTTTCTTACTATATATATTTTAAATGAGTGAAATGAAATATACTGTTAGCTGTTGGGGTTTTTTCTCCCCTCCCGGCTCGGACTCTTTTTTCTCTCTTTCTGCCCTCCGTAACGTCCTCTCCCCCAACTCCCGATCAGCAGGTAAATTAGAGTGAGACGTGGGGGTTCGGTCCGGCCTGGCACGCGCGTGACCTACGTGGTAATGTGGCCGCTATCCTTCCCTGGGAGCTAGCGTACATAGACCACGGAGTTGGCTTCTGAGAGCGAACTGTCTTTATTGAGAGAAGGACAAGGGGAGATGATTCCGAAGGAAGGGGGTTGGCCAGGATTCCGATAGGCCAAGAGCTGTCACCTGACCCCCAAGGGCTAGCGTCACTTGAGCGCACCGAACCCGGGTGGGGTTGGTGGGCGCCTGGCTGGCTGGCAGGTTGGAGGGCTGTTGGCCCAACCGGTTTCTCTGGATTCCAATCTAGAGGGGGTAGCAGGGCTGCATTCCCCAGGGCTGGGGGAGGTGCATCAAGCCCCTTCCATCAAGGCGAGAAAGATGGACCCCAACATCTGCCTCTTTTATATATTTTTTTTTTCGAACAGCAGGAGGCGCCCTTCTCGAGAGCGCGCCATGTCTTAGGTTGTCCCCCCCCCCATGGGGAGTCTTACCCGTCTTGGGCTAACGTCCTAGCTCTTCAGGCTGACCTTCCTGCCGGGCTGGCGGGCCCGATGAGAGGCCTTGGGGAGAGTAGGATTGGCACTCGAAAGAAAGCCCTTATAATTTTTTCCCATGCCAGCGGACCTCAGTGAGCAGCAGGTCCTAGGGGTCGAGTGACAAGCCTCTTGGGGTTCCTATATGGCTAAAGGCCAAAGGCCACTTGGTAACTAGACAGCTCTGGCCCATCTATTACAACAAGAGACCCGTGTGTCTAGCACAGGGCAATGTAAACATGATGTAAATGGGAGCATAAAACAGACCTGAGCATAAGCAATCGTAATACAAGGCAAATGCAAACATGAGCAACTGTAACACATGAGCAATTACAACACAGGCACAAAGCAATGAAGGGTCTCTTATCTGGGTCAGTCCATAAAAAACAGAGGAATTCTGGTCCAGTCTGGTGTCGCTCAAGGTAGCGCAGATGGCTCTTCCTTCCCTCGATGGTGAGGTAGAGGGGCAGGTTCAGGTCCTGGCGATGTGGCAGCCAGGATGCTGGTAACTTAACAACTGAGGTTAGTAAACACTTCATAGTAAACATTGCAGCAAGGTAGCAATCCCTTGCTTATTGTAAACATTTATCATAAAACATTAAGATGTCCAAGTCCTTTAGCTTCTATTTCCCTCCAATGGGGACCCCTGAGATAAGCAGCAAAGGGGTGAGCAAAATGAGGAACAACCATGCAACATTTCCCTTTGGTCCTTGTGCAAGGCTGTGGGTCACGCTGCCACAGCAAATGTTACTCCAAAGGGCGTCAGGCAGGGTCCAGGGAAGAAACAGGGCCGACACTGGGTCCAGGTCCATCGCTGGTGCAGGCAGGCTTTCCCGTTTCTCCTTAGAAAATTCCACCTCGGTCTTTGCTTTCCTGAGAGGAAACAAGGGGAGACATCCCTCAAGGGCAGGTGCCCTTGGGTGGTCATTCTGATGGACAATATTTTACATCTCTAGCTGGTATCCAGATTGGATTCGGTTCCCCAGTAGGGAAAACACATGCGAAGCCCCTTCCTGCACTGATAATTGGGTCGGGTCCACGCCACGCCCCTGTCAGAGAATCCTTCCACCGGGCCTCCACTTTTAAGTAGGGTGTTTGGCTTGACCAGTGTCTCTGGAAAGCCGACAGAGGTTGGTCCTTAGAGAAATTTAAAATATTTAATGTAAACATCGCTGTCCTCAGCTGGTCCTGGGGGCTTCCCCCCCTTTTTGTTTTAATAATTGATCCTTCAGGGTCTTATTATGCCTCTCAATTATGGCTTGACCCTTTGGGTTATAAGGTATTCCAGTGGTATGTTTAATATTTCACATTTGGAAAAATGCCTGTAAAGGCTTACTGGTGAAACAAGGTCCATTATCTGTTTTAACCTGTAAAGACAGTCCTAGGATAGCAAAACATTGTAAGAAGTGGCTTTCTGCATGCCGTGCTCGTTCCCTGGTATGCAGAGAGGCTCAACACGCGCCAGAGCATGTGTCAATGGACATAAATATATATTTTAGCCTTCCAAAGGGAGCGTAGTGCGTCACATCAGTCTGCCAAATTGAGTTAGGTTTGAGACCTCTTGGATTCATCCTGGAGATTGCAGGGGAGGGACTTGCACGAAAGGCATACACGATTTGCAAGTCCTTATAATCTTTTTTAAGTCTTTTATAGGAATTGAAGGAAATCTCTGATGTAACCCTCTCCAATTTAAGTGAGTACGCTCATGAAGTCCTTTGGCCATTTGGAGGTTTTGAGGTTGTACAATGGCTAGAGCTATGATGGTTCCATTAGTGGCCAGCTGGTCAGCCATACGATTACCTTGTGCCAGGTCCCCGGGCAGTCCTTGGTGTCCATGAAGGTGCTGTAAAAAAATAGGCTCACTCCACTCTTTTAACAGAGACCTGACTTGGATCATCAGAGGAGTGATTGGGTTTTCATCTAATTTGATGTATGAACATACCAGGTTGGGTAGCAAATTAACCACATACAGACTATCAGGGAACAAGTTCCTTGGCTGTTTAACATGAGTCAGTGCCAAGGCAACTGCATACAACTCTTTAAATTGTGCAGAGCCAGTGATGGCTTCAAAGTAATGGGTGTTCTCTTTCCCACCGGCATCCACCTGTAACACATTGGCAGCCTTGACAAGAGGCTTGGTAGAGAAAAGCACAGGGGGTGTCCATTGTAGCCTGGAAAATGAGGTCACCCATCTCGAAGTGCCATAGTGGCAATCTATCTTGCCCATAAAGCCCTCCAGGGCACTAGACACATGTGCATTATTTCTTCTGACCCATTCAAAATCTGACAACCGGTAGGGAATAGTTAGCACATCAGGATCTCTCCCATAATGTCTCAGGGAAGTATCCCTGCCCTTAATTACCAAGTCAGATAGCTGGTCTAGCTGGGAATAAACCATGGGAGCTCCTCCCACTGATGCGTGCACCCATTGAAGGGGCTCGCCTGATTGTGTAATTACAGCTAAAGAAAGTTCGGACCCGGGGAGGATCCAAAGGCAAAGTGGGCACTCAGGCTTGTAGCGTGCCAGCTGTGCCTTATTTAAGGCCAATTGGATTTTTTGGAAGGCTGTTTGAAGTGATGGAGTTATTGTAATAACATCAGTGGGCGCTTTGCCCTTCAAAGAGTCAAGGAGCGGTAACAGCTCCTCTGTAGGCAGTTGAAGCCAGGGTCTCAGCCAATTAATTTCACCTAACAATCTTTGCATTTCCACCAAAGTATAAGTTGCCTGGAAGGATAACTGGGGCTTGAGTGGGCATACAGAGTCTAGTTTAAGCTCTGCCCCCAAGATCTTAAAGGGGTATACTTTCTGAACCTTGTCACTGGCTATACACAGCCCTCCTCTTTGAAGGAGTGTTTGGGCCTTGCTATAGGCCAAATCTAGCACATGAGTGTCTCCTGATCCAAGAATAATGTCGTCCATGTAAATAAAAAGGACAATATCTGACTGGTTTTAAAGGGGTTGGAGCACTTGTGACACATAATGTTGGCAGAAGGCAGGACTATTGACCATGCCCTGAGGTAATACTACCCACTCATATCTCTGATCAGGTCCCTGGTAGTTAACCGAGCGCACCGAGAAAGCAAACTTCTCACAGTCCTGGGGGTTGAGGGGGATAGAAAAGAAACAGTCTTTGATGTCAAGTATAATAAGATTAAGATCCCGAGGAATAGAGGGGATCCATGGCAACCCTCTTAAGGGTGTGCCTGCGGGGACTATCCGCTCATTGATCTTCCTTAGGTCTTGTACCATCCTCCATTTACCTGAGGCCTTTCGTACAACAAATACCGGGATATTCCAAGGGCTCAGCGAAGGTCTAATATGCCCAAGGGACAGTTGTTCTGAAACTATTTCCTTTAACTTTTCTAATTTGTTTGAGGGACTAGGCCACTGTTCCACCCAGATGGGGGCGCCCGGGTGCCATTGAATGGCAGGAACAGAGTTAACAGTGGCCCTTAGAATTGGGGGTGAGGCCCTGTAGAATTGGGGGCCTCCAACTTTGGAGCCTCAGAGGGAGGCGCCTTTTGGCAGTCGCTAAGGCTGATTGGCAGGTCCTGGCCTGTAATGACCGTGGCCTTGATCTCTCCCAAGATATCTCGTCCCAGCAGGTTATCTGGTGAGTTGGTCATTATTAAAGGACGTACTACTCCCTTGCCACCATTCATATCGTCCCAAGGGAGCCAGTCTCTGGTTGTTTCACTTTCAGCTGTGCCTCCCACCCCCGACGTCTGTGGGCCTGGAATTAAGTCCCACCACGGGGGCACTAGCTCCTTCTTTAATATGGTCTGGTCTGCTCCGGTGTCTACTAAGACTCGGAACTTTTTCCCAGCTATGATAATTTCAGTCTTTGGTCTGGTTTCGGGGACTATGGGAACTTCCCAGAGAGCCTTAGTCTCGGGCTGTTTGTTGGGCTTGTCTCGGGATTGATCACCTCCTTTGGGTGACGGGGCTGGAGGGCGCCCCGTTAGTCATTTAAAGGCATTCCCTTGGCATCAAATCTGGACCGACAGTCTCTCCGCCAATGAAATCCCTTTTGGCAGCGGGGGCAAAGTCTTTTGGGTACCTCCTTAGCTCTCCGGCTTGGGGACTGTGCCCTCGGGGCGCTAGATCTCACCGGGCTAGACCTTGTGGGGTTAGAGGGACAGACCCTCTGGGTATGACCCCAGCCGCTGCACGTGTAACAGCGCTCCCTGCTTACCTCACTGGTGGGGATCGGGGCGGGCTCCTCAGTGAACGGAGTGGTCGGCGGCTGTGTCTGGCGGCCTCGCACGCCGGTGCCCCGACAAGCGTAAATCCAGCTGTCTACTGATCTGTCCTTTACTCCTGCGCAAGCCAATCTGCATTCTGTTGTCATCCCTTCCCACACCAGGGTCCTTAAAAAATGATTTACCAGGGACCCAGGAAACTGTCTGTGGAGATTGTCCCTCACTCGGCCAACGAAGGCAGCAAGGCTCTCATAGGGTTCTTGGGTGGCTTTTATTGACGGGGACTCTAGGGGCCCTCTTCTCAGACCGGCCATGCTGCCAGTCCCACAGCCTTTATCTGCTCCCGGTAGGGGGCAGGGAAGGGATCCCGTTGGGGACGGGCGGATCCAAACAGCATGCCAAAGGTTATGGGGATTGGCGGATGGGCGGCCTGATTTCTCTCTTCCTGAGCATAGCACTCATGTCTGAAGAGGGCACACCACTTCTCATACCTTGTTCTATCAAGCAGTGACCGTGCCAGGCTTCTCCACTCCTGGGCGGTAGGAAAACGGTGGGCCAGGTTCTCAAGTAGGCTCTCCCCCCAGGGGGTGTTCGGTCCCCCTCCCTCGAGGACTATTTTCCTAAATTCTCTGAAATCTTGCATCTCCTGGTGTCGCCAGGAAGTAGAAATGGCCACCAAATTAAGGGTTACTGAATCCTGTGAGTTAGGCGAGAGCGTATAGCTCCTGGGCTGTTGGTGCCTCTTGGTCAGGCTCCTTGCATTTGCATATGTTTGGAGCCGAGCCGGGTCTCCGGTGGGGGAGGGGCAGCGAGCCGGCGGAGTCTGAGCGGCGCCTGAATTGAGGTCCTGGGGACCTTCGACCCTGGGCCTCCCGGAGTGGAGAGTCGGGGCTCCCTCCACATCAAAATTCCCTCTGGCTGTCCTATCCTGAGTCCAGGGGTTCTCCCCCGGGTCCGAGGAGAAGCAAGCCTTGAGAGTTTTAATAGCCTGTAAAGTTATGAGTGGGAGTCGTTCTCCCCACTCTGTCTCCTCTACCTCTGGCTGTAGTCGGTCCCAAGTTTCCCACGAGAGTGGGTTGGCCTCAGCGAACCACGGGACCCTGTGGGTCAATTCCTCCCAAATTTGTGTAGCGCAGGGCTCTGAGATATTAATCCCCGCGTTTTGGAGGGTGAACTTTAGGATTTTAAGAGGCGAACTGTTTCGCCAACTCTGGACTTGTCCCATCCTCTTACCTGGGGTGGGAGGATCACGCATCTCAGGATTTCCAACCTGTTTCCGTCAGGGCCGGTCAGGAGCCGGGCTTCCTCGCGTGGATTCGTGCAACCCACGTGGGGGCCACAATGTTGGGGTTTTTTTCTCCCCTCCCGGCTCGGACTCTTTCTTCTCTCTTTCTGCCCTCCGTAATGTCCTCTCCCCCAACTCCCGACCAGCAGGTAAATTAGAGTGAGACGTGGGGGTTCGGTCCGGCCTGGCACGCGCGTGACCTACATGGTAATGTGGCCGCTATCCTTCCCTGGGAGCTAGCGTACATAGACCACGGAGTTGGCTTCTGAGAGCGAACTGACTTTATTGAGAGAAGGACAAGGGGAGATGATTCTGAAGGAAGGGGGTTGGCCAGGATTCCGATAGGCCAAGAGCTGTCACCTGACCCCCAAGGGCTAGCGTCACTTGAGCGCACCGAACCCGGGTGGGGTTGGTGGGCGCCTGGCTGGCTGGCAGGTTGGAGGGCTGTTGGCCCAACCGGTTTCTCTGGATTCCAATCTAGAGGGGGTAGCAGGGCCGCATTCCCCAGGGCTGGGGCAGGTGCAACAAGCCCCTTCCATCAAGGCGAGAAAGATGGACCCCAACAGTTGGCATTTCTCTAGCCTCAGGTCCTCGGCAACTCCCACTAGCCCCCAGATCCACCCGTACCTAATGAGCCACTCCTACTCACTACCTAACTACTTCCCCTTTACCCCCAGAGAGAGAAGCTGACACCTGGATAAGGTGCAGACGCCATATAGCTCCCTCTCCTGTGGGAACTATGGCCCCACTTATAAACCTCCTTTGGAACCTTATTCTCCAGCCTGTGATTATCTCTGCATGGTCCTCTGGGTTGGCCAGGTCCTATGCTTTCATTGGTGCCAAACCTGGGGTAGGCTCCCCGGTGGATATGCTCCCCCATTTCTGGGGGGATCCAAGCTGCCCCTGGGACCTATTCTGTTGTCCTAAGCCCACCCAGAGGACACCAAGGTAATTTCTGACTGAGCGCTCTACTTCCATCCACCAAAACAATCTACAAATTCGTCCTCACACCCAGGGTAAGTGATCATCAAAACAAGGGCTCGGATCAAATTTCCTGATTTACCCTAGGGCCACAGGGCTGTGGCTTCAGGGCCACACTAAAAATCTTGGCACCAAATTCCGAGCCCCACTCCAAATGACCGTAGCATAGGGCCACAGGGCCATGGCTTCTGGGCCACACTCCGAGCTCGGTCTGGGACACAGGAACTGGGGTGACGACCCAATTGCTGATCGTCTCCTACATTTCAGCTGACCATAGTAATACCGGGGATGCTTGGTATTAACTCAGCTCCGCTAATCTTTTACAATGGCGGGGGCACAATCATCCACCACAACAGATTTGAAACTCCAACCAAGGTGAGTGACCATTAGCCGGGAGCTTGGATTTTTCTATAAGGCAACGGGGCCACCGTAAATCTTGGCTCCAAGTTCTGAACCCCACTCCCAGGGAAGGCCACCGGGCCGCCGACCTTAAGCCACTGGGCTAGGTGAAGGGAATCAGCAATTGTGGGTGTTTGGAGTCAACTGATCTCTAGTTTAGATCTGCTGGTTTCTCATCAAGTGGGGGACAGTCTAAAATGCTTCAGGAAAGCTGCTCAAGTTTGAGCCCAATCTTGAGCCAATTTAGAGTACATAACTTCTATGAGCACTGAGGCACATGTAGTTCTCTCTCTCACTCTCTCTCTCTCTCTCTCTATGTCTCTCTCTCTTTCCCTTTCTGCCTCTATGCCTGCCTACCTGTGTTGGGCTAGTAGTAGCTTCCAAAGGTACCAATATTTGTTTTACATCTGCTTTGATTGATGTTTGTTAAGCTTGTTGATTCTGTTAAGTTCTGCTTGTTGTTGGCTAAATCCTAAGTTTTCTCTACCATTGACCACGTGGTGGACAATAGAATTGGGTAACAAGCGCCATCTTGTTTCCATCAGGTTTCAAAAACTCTTGGAGGTGGAAGCCCAGCCATCACCCAGGTGATGGGCGTTCTGAATTCCTCGAGGCTGGGCGGGGATGTGGAGACTCAAGCTCCTTGTCACCCTGACCCCACCATGAATTCTGTAACTGTGGCCTTGCAATTCAAATGTGCCTTGCAATTCAAATGCTCAGAGGTGAAGGTGCCTTGCTGTGAGGCTGCTAAGGCTCAGACCAGCTCCGCTGCCATTATGCCATACCACATGTCTGTGTTCTGTTGTGTCCTGTCTCCCATCTCCTGGACCTTCTCTTGTCATAGCATCCCACTTCAGCTCCCCATTGGAGCTGAACTGGTTTCTCAAAATGTGGCTTCTCAATATCCTCGCCAGAAAATTTGTGAAAATTTTTGTTTGCTGGAAAAGTTTTTGTTTTTTAAATCACCACATGGTTCTAAAATATGGGCAAGATAATATCATTTTGCCACTGGAATTCCAGAAATCTCTACATGGCCAATTAAAAAAAATTCTAAGCATGCCCCAAATCCTGTGCACAACTGTCTGTCTGTCTGTCTGTCTGCTGGTAAAACATGTAAAAACTAGCATCATGGTTACAAAATTATTTGCTTTTTGACTACTATTTTAACTTACTTTTAAGTCTTGTGTTAAACTGATCTTTGCAGCCTGTGGGTGGAGTCCCAGTGAACAGCCTGGAGACAATCCTGACTCTTATCACCAGACTCCAAGCCAAAGAAAAAACCCAGGGTTTAAACCCAAACTGATCATGTTTGGGTGCAAGCAAATGTGTCTAAGAAAAACTCCAAAAGATTCAAATATGCAGCACATGGTATAAGTACAATGATGAAATACCAGTGTGTTATTCGATCTATGCTAAATGTCCATCTATGCTAAAAGTCAAGTGTGCATCTGATCCTGACAATTCTTTGGTATAGACTAAGATTTTGCTTCTCGATTGTTCTCTCCTGTGCTCTCATAAACTCTTTAAGATCAAGGGACCAGTGTCATTTTGGAACAAGTGTGCAAATGTGGCCAATAACCTTGATTTTCCTTACCCAGGATTAATATTTTGCTTTATAGGATGCAGGTCGACATGTGTGCTAGCTGTGTGGACTGTGGCGGTCCATGGCTACAGGAAGCTGCCTCCACAGTCTGCTCCCAAACTGCCTGGTTTCACTACTAGTGATTTCTTATTTTCTCTCTCTGAGATGGAAAACCACTCAGGGAATCTAGCAGTCCTGTGAAGATTTTGACAGGCTGAGTGCTCCAGCCCTGGCTCTGCCCACACCTACCCCCAAGATTAGAGTTGGGTTTATAGCAGGCCTATCATGACAGAGTTGCAACCAAGACTTACTCCAAGGTTAAAAACATCAGAGTTGTGTTTGGTGGCCACGGAGTTGCACTGGAGTAGCACTGGTGTCTTCCCCCTCCATGTCTCAGAAACTGTCATGGCTGCTGCAGAGAGCAGATTTGGTTGGCCTTTGGTCTGTGTGGATTTTGTGACTATGAAGATGGTTAAAGGCCCAAGCCTTCTAAAATCTGTTTAAAGTTGTCACCCTGCTTAAACCAGTAGGGCACCAGCCTACAAAAGCCATAGTACTCAGAGTAAGCAACCAGGGAATATTGGGAGATTTCAAATGTCGTTAACCAGTCTGTGTAGAATTTTGCAGACAACCCAGCAGGAGGTGTGACAATCTATCCAGGGGACTCTGAGATGCCACTGCAGCCTCACCCAGATCCAACCCATCTCTCCTGCCTGCCTCCATCACACATGACTAATGAGGCCTGCTGATTCGGGATGGAAGACACAGCCACTTTGGATCCACTGAAGCTGATACTTTTACATTGTCCTGACCCTTTGCCCTCTTGATTTTTATTCAATTTTGCTCTCTTCCAACTGACAGTAAGGTTAAATGATATGATTTTATTTGATGGCACATGTATCTCATTCAGTCTGCTGTTCTCTGAGTGTTACATCAGAACTCTGGCAATATTTGTTGGTCAATTCTCAACAACTTACAGGTAAGCTCTACTCCTATTGTTCTTCTGTTGATTTAATTGGAAATAAAAAGGGCTTTTATGGCTAAGACTCCTTGGATTGCAGTTCGACGCCAACCCCCGGAAGGAAAAATATCCCTCTAAAACTCCATCTTCCAAATAACCAGCAAAGAGCCAGACTGGAAGCTTGGCTCAAGAGAATGAGCCAAATGCTGAAAGCGACACCGTGGCTCAAGTGGTAGAGCACTAGCCTCGAGCAGAAGTGCTCAGTGACAGTGTCCAGGCCTTGAGTTCAAATCCCGTGAATGCCAGCTGAGACAAGCTACCCAAACAATGAGCACCTAGACCTTTAGGATGAGGTCAAACCTGACAATGAAGAACCATGGAGAGGAGTAAGAGGAGATGAAGTCTCATCTTATATGGAGTGAATTTAAACTTGCACTTTCAAAATTAATCAGAGCTGGAGATCAAGAGGAATACTTGTTTACCCACCAATTGTCCATATCTGTCCATTTTCCATCTGGACAGAAACTTGAATTCTTGCCTTTGTTACTTGCTATTTGTCAAAATATATAGATGTATATATGTGTGTGTGTGTGTGTGTGTGTGTGTGTGTGTGTGTGTATGTATGTATATATTAGCCTCTGACTGGTTACTCCCAACCAGGCCACTATCCCTAAACACTTCCTTCCTGCCCCCTGTCCAGTTACTCCTCCTTCCGTGTAATGGGCCACAATTGGGTTTATGCTCCAAATGGAACTTTTGTGGCTTGTAACAAAGGTGTGTTCTCCCATGTTGTTCATGTTAACTGGTCCTGTGTACTTGTCAGCCATTTGCCTGACCTTTTCAAAAGTCTTTTTTAACAGGACGACATCCCTCACACAGGACGCCACCTGGGAACTTGCAGTTCAAGGCCATCCTCCTGCTACACTGCTCTGCCCAGCATAGATCTGGACCCCGAAGACCTCAGCCCCAGTGACTCCTTGATGTGCCCACTCTGCAGGAGGTAGCCAGAGGAGACCATGACACCCATTGGCCCTGATAACCATTCTCATGGAAATGATGAGGAGTTTTACCAACCAAACTGGACGGTACCAGGCCAAATGACGAATCAGGGACCCCTGACTACTTCACCCCTCTATAACAGGAAGCAGCTCCAGAAGAAACAACCTCCACCCATTCTCTTGCCTGGTACCCCTCCTCTGTTATTAATAAACAACAAATGGGGGAATGTTAGCATTTCCCTAGCCTCAGATCCTCAGCTCCTCCCACTAGCCCCCAGACCCACGCATACCTAATGAGCCACTCCTACTCACTACCTAACTACTTCCCTAAGTTGGCAATATACCTTAACAGGATATGCAAGTTATCATTACAATAATAAAAAATGCTATTTCCAATTCAGCTGACAAAAAATTAGAGAGATTGTTATATCTGTAGCTACAGAGTGATACTTCGTGATGAAAATTCTTTCCAAAACAATGGTTTTGTCACTACAACTTTGACATCTTTATTCCTGGAAATGTGGATTAAAACTTCCTCATGGGTATTACAATTGGATAAAAGAAAGAAGAGATTTCCCCCCTCATTCATGGAGATCTTGTGTGACATATACAAATGCACCTGTTTTCAAAGAATGGGAAAACAGCAATCGTGTGGGAGACACAGGTGTTGAAGATTTAGATATACCTTTAGAGGAGCTACTGTATGGCTGGCTGGAGCTTGAAGCCGTAATTGATGAGAATGGTGAGAATGGACAGAGGAATATTGTCCCCACCACAATGTGTACAACAGCACTTAGACATAGGTGCTACTTCTGGACATCTTTAGCAACAGAGCATGTCCCAGAAATAGTCATTGATGTTGTTTGTGGCACAGAAGTTCAGTCTCCACATGGACCCACAAAAACTGAATAACCCCATGAATAAAGAAGCTAAAGCTAAAAGGGAGATTTCTCAGAGGAAGAAAAAAAAAAAAAGACTAATAGACACATGAAGAGATGTTCCACATCTCTGGCCATAAAAGAAATGCAAACCAAGACAACACTGGGATTTCACCTCAACCCAGGTAGACTGGCCATTATCAATTAAACTAATGATAAAAAATGCTGGCGGGGATGTGGCCAAAAGAGAACATCACTACATTCTTGGTGGGAAAGGAAACTTATTCAGTTCAGTTACTTTAGAAAGCAGTATGGAAGTTTCTCAAAGAGTAAACATAGATCTTTCTATCACCCAGCAATCCCACTCCTGGAAATGTACCCCAAAACACATCAACAAGGCTACACTAAAACTACCAGCGCAATCATGTTCATTGCAGCATTATGGAATCAGCCCAGTTGCCCTCGGTACAGGTATAAAAATGGTTGAAGAAAATGTGATATATACAACAATGGAATTCTATGCTTCTATCAGAAAGAATGCTATTGTCCCATTCATAAGGAAATGTAAAGACTTGTATAGAAGTATATTAAGGAAAGCAAGCCAGATCCAAAGAAACATAGACTGCATGGTTTTCCTCACTGATGATAATAGCTCAGTAGTTATGTGCATATGAGCATATACCATGATGCTTATCAAAATGAATTTGAAGAAATGGAAACAAGAGTGTTATTTATTATTGTATTGGTTGCAGTTAATACTTTCCTTTTTTTGTTCATTTGGTTGTTTTCTGTTGTCACTATTTCCAATTTATGTATCCTTTGTCTTGTATATAACATTCTCTGATTTGGAGAAGAGAAGGGGAATGACAGAAATAGTGAGACAAAGGATGAACCAATGCACCATTGATACCAGACTCTATATTGGAAACAAACTTTACTACTTGGAGGGATGTGAGTCGGGGAGGGGGGAAAATGGGTGTAAGTAAGGGAAAGGAAATAACTGTTCCAAAACAAATGTACTCCTCGCCTTACTTATGCAACTGTGTCCCCACTGTACATCAGCTTTACAATTAAAACATTTTAAGGAAAACCAAATCAATAAAATACAAACAGAAAAATTGCCAACTCAAGAGAGAAAATCTAACCCTCCTGACACAGGCATAATGAACAGGATCCAGGAAGAAATATACAAGAAGAAACATTTAAGAGATTGAGGAAGTAAACAGAAATCTTCCATGAAGAAAAATCCCAGTGTGGTTGAACAAGTTTATATTCCCACCAACAATGTAGTAGTGTTCCCGTTTGGCCACATTCCCTCCAGCATTTGTTAATATTAAGTTTTCCTGGTAATGGACATTCTTACTGGGGTGAGGTAGACTCTCAGTGTTGTTTTGATTTCCATTTCTTTTATGGCCAGTAATCTAGAGGACTTCTTCATGTGCCTCTTGGCCATTCTCATTACCTCTTCAGAGAAGTCTCTTGTTCAACCTCTCTGGATAGCAGTATGGAGGTACTTCAGATGACTAAACATAGAGCTCCTGAATGAGCCAGCAGTCCCACTTTGGGGCATCTACCCAAAAGATTACAAGCAAGACCACACTAAAGCCACCAGCACAACATATTCATCACAGCACAATATGTCATTGCTAACAAATGGAACCAACCCAGAGTCTCCACTAGACAAGTGGATCAGGAAAATGTAGTACATATATACAGTGGAACTCTATGCCTCTATCAGAAAGAAAGACATTGCTCCATTAATAAGGAAATGAAAGGGCTCAGAAAAAATCATACTAACTGATGTGAACCAGACCCAAAGAACATGGAATCTATAATTTCCCTCATAGGGAATAATTAGTACATGTTTAGGTTAGTCATAGCAGAACATCACAATAGCTCTAAAGCTATTCCCTTATGAACACATAAGATGATACTAAGCAAAATGAACTCCAAGTTACAAAAATAGTTATTGTAGTTATTTTCAAAAAGCCATGTGAAACCGTTCCTTTTTTTCTCTTTCGTATTCCTTTCCTGTCACTTTTTCTCTGCTATTACTGTAACTGATCTTGTACCCCCGATACTGTATATATGTGTATTGGAACTAGGGAAGAGAAAGGGAATACCAAAATCAAGAGACAACAGATAAAAAGACAAACCACTGCAATAGCAATACTTACAAAATCAATAGATGTAAACCATCTGTACAACTCATGCAGGGGGTGGGAAGTGGGAAGGGGGAAATGAGGGAGGAAGTAACAAGTTGGATGAGAAATGTAGTTGTCTTAGAGATGAAACTGTAAGCCCTCTGTACGTCAATTTGAAAAGAATGAAGAAAAAAAAAAAAGGAAAGGGAAAAAAGGACAAGCCCAGGATCAGATGGAGTTCCAGCTCAATTCTGTAAGACTTTTCAAGATGAAGTAGCACTAATATTTCTCAAGGTTTTCCATGAATCGGAAATAGATGGAACAATTCAAAACTGATTCCCAAAACCAGGTAAGGGCCAAACACAAAAAGAAATACACAAAAATTTCTCTGAGGAACACACCTGCAAAGCTCTTCAACGAAATAATAGCGAATAGAACTCAGAAACAAATGAAAAAAATATATTATGGCCAAGTACGCTTCATCACACAGATGCAAGGCTCGTTTAACATACATAAATCAATAAATGTATTTCATGACATCCACAGCATCACACACAAGAGCCATATCACCCTTTGAATAAGTGTAGAAAAAGAGTGAGAAAGTACAAACTAATTCTTTTTAAAAGCTTTGGAGAGGTTCTAGTTACAAGGAAAATTCATTAAAACAATAAAGATATATATGACAGACCAACAGCCAATATCATACTGAATGGGGTAAAACTAAAAACATTTCCCCTAAAAAAGGGCAAAGGGAAGGATATACACTCTCTCCACTCATCTTCAGTATAGGTCTAGAATTACTACTCATAGCAGTCATGAAAGAAAAAAATATATAAAAAGGAGTCCTACAAGGAAAGAAGAAATTAAACTACCTCTATTTGAAAATGACATGATTTTATTTTTTTTCAAAGACCCAAAAAGCTATATCTACAAGAGCCATGAGCTTAGAAATAACCAATCAGTTTGGCAAAGAAACAGAATACAAAATACACTTACAAAATCAGTAGCCTTTCCATATGGTAGAAATGTACATGCTGAAAGGGCAATAAAAAAAAACCACTCTATTTGTAATGGCCTAAAAAACAACAAACAAACAAACACCAAAAAAAAAAACAAAAAAAAACCCAGCAACTAGGAATTAACCCAACCAAACAGGTAAAGGAGCTTTATAGTGAAAACTAAAGAAGTCTGAACAAAATAATCAAAGACAACAGGGCAAGGTTCATCATTTTCATCAGTTCATGTTCATGGATACCCAAAAGCAATATTGAGAAAATGGCTAATTTGATGAAAATGGCCATACTGCCGAAATGATATACAATAGCCTGTTTCTCTGGGGCCTTTGACGTGTCTACATGGAAATGTGTTATATTTCAACAAGAGAAAACAGAGAGTTGTTTTTGATATTGACTAGGGCTTATGATAGAGATGAATGGCATCTTTACCACGTGTTCTCAGAGAGGTGCATCATGAAAATAACTTGATCTTTATTAAAATATTTGGACAAAAATTCCCCGTTTGAAGGTGAAAGTTCAGAATGGAAGTGTGACACTTCGTGTTGGCATTGACTGATGACAGGATTCATCAGTATCTTAACTTCCTTAGGCAACAGGAAGTGAGTACATTTGTAGAGGCCTCTGCATATGGAATACCTGCTGGCACCTGCTTGCATCAACCAGCAGTGCTCTGTGGCTGTAATGCATAGTGGGTGTGTCCACTGACCACATGGGTATGATCCCCTCATATGTTGGGTGGACATCTTCATGGAGTAGAAGTGTTTCTTCCCATTTCACTGTGCACATGAAAAATAGCATCCTCTGGGGCAATCTAGTTGCATCCTCCCAAATGGCTATCATGCAAATAGTATCATGACACAGATGCCGACCCAAATATAACAAAGAAAACTTTCATCCCTGGGGCTTCTCTATCTGTGATCTTAGAAAAATCATACCACCTGTGGTGAAGAAGAAAAATGGGCAAACATGTTTTCAAACTAGTGTTTTTCTCCTGGAGGCAAGGCCTCAGATGCAGAGCCTCGGGGAAGAGTTTGACACATTCTTCCATGGGGATTCACAAGAGGCTTTGATGAAAGAATATGGGCTGCAGTGTAAATCTCTGCCAATAAAAAGACATGTATGCCTACATACAGACATATGTGAATATACATACCTGGGACTGAACGCTTTACTTCCAGGCAGAATTTCAGCCTGGCAGATGCTTCTGTGATGTGCCCTTTGATCCTCATACTCATTCTTCTCCAGCTTCCCCTTCTTCTCAAGTCCTTGGCTGGCACTAGCTGCTTTTCTACAATGAAGCAGCGAGCACACATGGATGGAGATGTGCTGATTGCTGGATTTTTCCCTCTCTATACTTTAGGAACAGATGTCAGTAACAGTGATGCTTCCAGGAAAGAAGACAATAAGCCGTAAGTAACTCATCATTCTATTTCCATTTACTGTTTTGTTTTCAGGATTGGCAATGGCAGAGGGAACTTGGGCGAGCACATCAATAGTTGCTGTCTTCTCTACCCTGACTTCCCATCCCTAGTGTACCTGAAACAGCTCAATTTCATATTTTATTTTGCAAGTACAACTGAGTGATTTTCTGCCTGTCAGTTGAAGACTCTCGTTTCATTCAGTGTAGCTTCTCCTTTCCAGGGCTGTGAGTTCTTCACTTATTGCCACCATCTCTGTATCTTCTGAATCTCAGCTGTCATGCTTGATTACGAAGTGATGTTATTACAGACAACCTGAGTCAGTGGCAGGAATTCTGTACCAAAAGCTTACAGACACATTTCCTTCCACACTGGCTTGTGATATGAAAATTTTTTATGACACATATTTTGAGGAAATTGATTCAAATTCTTATTTTAATCTGGTGGCTCATGATTGTATTCCTCTCTACGCAAAAGGCTGATATCTGAGGATTGAGTGTCGAAGCCAATCTGGACATGAATGTCCTTGAGAATTTTATCTCCAATTACCCAGCCAAAAGCTGGAAGTGGAACACTGGCTCAAGCAACAGAGTGCTGGCCTTGAGCAAAAAAGTTCAAGGAAAGTGGCCATGCTTTGGTTTCAAGCCCCAGAATGTGCGCATGCGCACGCACACACGCATGCACTCACGCACATACACACATACACACACACTTATGGACACATTCTCCCTCTGTATGTGTGTGTCTCTCTCTGTCTCTCTGGGTCTCTTTCTCTTTCTCTGTCTCTCTGTGTCTCTCTCTGTCTCTCTCTCTCTCTCTCTGTCTCATTGTCTTTTACTGTAGAGAAGAACTTACTATATCAAACTAAGCACTGTGTCATTATTTCATATCAGATACTGTCCACAAACCATATATTCCCTCATGTATAATGCACTGTTTTAACCTGTTCCCTGGCAAAAATAAATCTGCAAGTATTGCATCCATTGAAGTCATATGTTGTGAAATACTCCTCCTAAGTTCCTAAATTGCTATGCTCATTATATAGGTTTTTCTTCAAAAACTACCAGTTTGTTTTATCCTTGGCTTTTGCCATTGAAGGAATCAACAAAAATTCTCATCTTTTACACAATTTGACTCTGGGATTTCATATCTGTGATATCCAATATGGAAATTGGCTAGCATTTAAAAATCCCTTCATTTGCCTCTTTGGGAAGTACAAGAGTCCAAACTACTCCTGTATGAGAGAGAGCAAGTCCATAGCAGTGCTGACAGGAACGTCAGGATTAACATCTGCCTTGATTGGGACGTTACTAGGCCTCTACAGGTACCCACAGGTGAGGATGAGAAAGTGGGGCAATATTAAATGAATGTCTAATTTGATGCCATTTCAGGTGATAGAAAAGAATGATAGGAAGATACTGGATTCATGAGCCTATTGAATTTGGTGATATACAAAAAATAGAGTTCAAAATAATTTTATATTTATACTTCCATGTGTAGAAAAGAGGACAGAGAAATTAGAGCAGGCAAAGGGATTCTTTTTTAAAACAAGAAATAGCAAATGATTTTGACGTGTGGAGATACGTTGATCAGTGTGCTGGTAGCTCATGACTGTAATCCCCATTAATCAAGAAACTTTTATGTCTAGTTACCAAGCCAAAAGTGGAAAGTGACACATATGAAAGTTAGATCTAAAACATGACCATGATATATGAAATCTATATGGAATACATACAAAGCCATGTGTGTATATGCATGATCCATCTGGCTATTTTATGCTATATAAAGGGATGGAATTCCATGATGTATTGTATGACCAAACAGCTGACAGGACAACAATAAATGAACAATGGAAAGCTGAAGCCGATCCTGTCTGAGGATGATAGATATTAAATGTGTGTGAAAAAGAGCAGAGAAATGGGGAGTGGAAGTAGATGGGAAAATCAACCCAATATTCAACGTACCCATGTACAATTGGACTTAGAAAGGTGGAATGGGTGTGGTTGGTATAGATAGCAGTTATAGATGGAAATAATGACAGATATCAAAGGAATTGTATCAGTACATTACACAACTATTAAAAACAATTTTAAAAAATTAAATGAAAACAATGACTTTCTACCTAATTTTACTGGTTACTTAATATACTTCACCATAGAAATTGTGATAGATGGTAATATTCTCATTCATGGGCTGTTCAATTTTGATTTTTTAGCTTACCTTTGGGCCTTTTAATCATGTCCTGAGTGACCATAACAAGTTTCCTGCTCTGTATCAGATGGCCCAGAAGGACACATCGATAGCCACTGCCATGGTCTCCTTACTGCTTCACTTCAACTGGAACTGGGTGGATCTGTTTACCTTAGTAGATGAGAATGGTTTGTGGATTCTTCCTGAATTGAAAAAAGAGATGGCCAATAACAGAGTTTGTATAGCCTTTGAGGTAGCGATTCCAACCCATGCTGGACGATACGCACTCAAAGTCATGTCCCTTTATAACAGGATTAATAATTCTTCTGCAAATGTCCTCATCATATATGGTGATAATGAATCCCTACTAGATTTAATGATGTGCATTGAGCAACTGTTAATAAAAGGCAAAGTTTGTATCCTGAACTCACAGTGGGATTTAACCATCAGGAAGAGATATTTCATGCTAGGTTCCTTGCATGTACCTCTCATTTTCTCACACCATCACCCAGATGTTTCTGGATTCACAGATTTTGTCAAGGCAGTGAACCCTTCCACATACCCACAAGACTTTTTCCTTGCTCGGCTGTGGTTTCTGTCTTTCAATTGCTCAGATTCTGATTCTGACTGTGTAACGTGGGAGAACTGTCCTCATGATGCCTCCTTGGATTGGTTGCCTGGGCACATTTTTGACATGACTATGTCTGAAGACAGTTACAATATATACAATGCTGTGTATGCTGTGGCCCAGGCTCTCCATGAGATGCTTCTCAATCAAACAGAAGTACAAACAATGGGAAATAGGAAAGGGACAGTGCCTTCCCCTGCACAGGTAAGGCCTTCTGTTTCTGATGGCATGCACCATCAGCACAGTCAATTCCTGGAGGAACTTCTTACCACATGAAATTTAATATTTTACTTATGTTCCCCAAATTAAAGTAATTATATTTCTGTAAATATCTTTGAGGTTTTCTAGACATGTGTTCCTGTGTTCTTAGGAGTACAGGCCAGTAACAAAGAAGAAATTAATTCCATATTTCTGTACATTCTTCTAGTTACTAATAACCTGCACATACACATAGGTAATGTTTTGGTAAGTTATAAGCACCTTTTCCCTGTAAGTTTCTAAGCATGACCTGCTGAGCAAAAGAATCTATATTTTTCATAAGTCACCTAGTTTCATCCTCCTTTAGGTATTAAACTTGCACAAGCTGAAACTATAACTATAGACACTAATAGAATTCATTGTTGTGGAAAACTCTAACTAGCCATCTGAAAATTGCTGCATTTATGATTATTTAAATGAAATAGGTTTTTCTTGAAAAGAGGCCTTCTAGGACTTTGCTGAGTGACCGGTACTCAGGAAAACTATTTTTATTCCTCCAAATATTTTCTTCTGGAGTGCTTTATCAGGTGTCTGTGCCTTTCTTGAATTATGAATTGGAGATTAAAGACACTAAGGACCTTTTCTTAATTTGGCTTTCTGTCTAACCACTGGGGTATACTTCAACATAAGATGATGTATCTCTTGTAGCTGCACCCTTTTCTGAAGAATACCCAATTTCAGAATCCTGCTGGAGATCTGGTAATCTTAGAGGACAAAAGAAAATTGGAGGCAGAGTATGACATTGTGAACATTTGGAATTTTCCAGAAGGTCTTGATCTTGAGGTGAACATAGGAAAGTTTTCTCCATTTGCTCTACATGACCATCAACTGTCTTTATCTGAAGATATGGTAGAGTGGGCCATAGGAACTACAGAGGTGGGTTGGATTTAATTCAAATGATTTTAAGAACAGATAAGTAGTGAAATTCACACTTTAAATGTAACATCTAATTGAATGACAGCAACTATCTCCTTTAATACTAGCTACTCAGTTCTGAATATCCTGGTTTGAAGTCAGGCCAAGCAGGAACACCTGTGAGACTCTTATCTTGATTTAACCACCACAAAAGAGGTTGTGGTTCTGGCTGATGCTTCTAATCCTATCTACTTGGGAGGCTGACATCCTCAGATCTCACATAGTTCCTTTTAGAGCCCCACCAGTCAAAAAATCTGTGAGACTCTGTCATTAAACCACCAAAAACATAAGCTAGAGCTGTGGACCAAGCGGCAGATCACTAATCTTGAACAAAAACAGCTCAAGGACATTGCTTAGACACTGAGTTCAAGCTCCAGGATCAGCACCCTCCAAGAAAATTTCAGTTTATTTCTAAACGTGAATTTTGAATATTGTCATAAAATACAAATTGCATACTTCTTAGCAGGGTTCTAACACCGATGAAGTACCCAATTAATTGCTTTGTGTGTTTGAAAGGTTTACTTGGTTCCCTTCTCTGGTGGTTTCATTTAATGGTTAGCTGAGCTGCTACTTAGGTATCTTTCATGAGAGGAATCATTGAATGAGGTAGCACATAAACCTTTTGTCATCACATGATGTGGAATCCATAGCAGCATTCAACCCACTGACTGGATTTATGTACATTTATAATACTATGCTAAAGAACTGAAGTCGTTCAAATAAGGGAACTTTTGGAATGTTAGGAAAAGCCTAAACAGTTTCTGACACATATCTGATGTTCCTCAGCCTGTTCATTCTGTGTGCAGTGAGAGCTGTGGTCCTGGATTCAGGAAATACCCTCAGGAGGGAAAGGCTGCCTGCTGCTTTGATTGCATTCCTTGCACAGAGAATGAGATGACCAATGGGACAGGTAAGTTCACGGCAGAGGGAGAAATACTTGTTTTCTCCTAGTGCCCCACAAACCATGCAAAGCACTACAAAACTTGTGTATTCGGGTTGAAGTCAAAGTCCTCCTTCACTCACTTAGTAGTAATTTAGTTGCAAAAATGGATGATACTGCTTCCTGTCTGAACTGTGTATAGGATTAACTTTTTCTAGTATATTGCATGCATGTTTATTTAACTACTCAGTAATGTTAGTGTATTTTCTATCATATGAAGTGCAAAATCTTTTTAAGAATGTGGTCTACAACTTTGACAAAATTGCTTTTACATTATAAAGAAAACACAGATCTTTATTTCCTAGTGCCCAGAACTGTTCTTAAAACAGAGCAAGTGCTCTGGTTAGGTACAAATGTTGTGCATGGCATGACTGTATAACTTCAAAGAATGATTACATTCTCTATTCCCTAGTGCTTTACAGGTGAGTAGGAGAAGCAAATATCACAATGACAAGAAAGGACCACAGTGCTACTCTCTGTATTGCACAGAGACACACAGAAAAATGCAAGGTCTTCTAGTCATTTTATATAAGGACATTGTTGTACACAAAAGGCTGAGAATTATTATGGAAGCATGAAGAGATGTATGAAATTATTATTAGGACATTAGGAATGGCAAGAAAGAATATGAATGGTATTCGTTGCAAGTAAATAGTTTCAAGTAGACTTGTGGAAACAAGTGTAGGAACATGATGAAGTTATAAAAATAATACTAAACATGTCTGTTAATACCTTGGTCATATGAAGTTTGTGCTAGTCATGTTTGATATGTCAGAATTTTTTTCTAAGTAGGGATTTCCTAGTGTCCTTTTAAGTAGTGAAAAGGGAATAATGGTAACTTGTCTTCCTCACCAGATATGGAGGACTGTGTGAAGTGCCCAGATCACCAGTATGCCAACACAGAGGGAAACCAGTGCCTCCTAAGAGCTGAAAGCTTCCTGGCTTATGGAGAGCCCTTGGGGATGGCCTTGGCCTGCATGGCTCTTTGCTTATCTACACTCACAGCACTTGTTCTTGGGGTCTTTGTGAAACATCACAACACCCCGATTGTCAAGGCAAATAACCAGGCTCTCAGCTACATCCTGCTCATCTCCCTCATCTTCTGCTTCCTCTGTTCCTTGCTCTTTATTGGCCGTCCCAACACAGTCACCTGCATTCTACAGCAAACCACATTTGGAGTTGCATTCACTGTAGCTGTTTCCACTGTCTTGGCCAAAACGGTAACGTGGTTCTGGCCTTCAAGGTCACTTCTCCAGGGAGAAGGATGAGGTGGCTGCTGGTATCAGGGGCTCCTAACTTCATCATTCCCATCTGCACCCTGATCCAGGTGACCCTGTGTGGACTCTGGCTGGGAACCTCTCCTCCCTTCATTGACACAGACACATACTCTGAACATGGACACATCATCCTCCTGTGTAACAGGGGCTCCCTCACTGCCTTCTACTGTGTCTTGGGATACCTGGGCTCCCTGGCCCTGGCCAGCTTCACTGTGGCTTTCCTGGCCAGGGACCTGCCTGACACCTTCAATGAAGCCAAGTTCCTGACCTTCAGCATGCTGGTGTTCTGCAGTGTGTGGCTCACCTTCCTGCCTGTCTACCACAGTGCCCAGGGCAAGGTCATGGTGGCCGTGGAGGTCTTCTCCATCTTGGCTTCCAGTGCAGGGCTCCTGGGCTGCATCTTTGCCCCCAAGTGCTACATCATCTTGATAAGGCCAGATAGAAATTGTTTGCATGGCTTCAGGGATAAAAATCATAGAAGGAGAAATAAGCATTGTTAAGACTAAACTCAATATTTGAATACTATATACAGTTTCTGAACTAAATCTATAGTAATTTTCCAGTCTTATGTTTGTATTATAATATGGAAAATTTTACTTCAATGAATAAGGGCCTATTGCTTACAATTTTTCTTGTGTGTTTTTCATTCCTTCTATTTAATATGTACTTAATGTTTATCCCCTGTTCTTAGTGTCTTTTGAGCTAAGTCCTAGGTGAAGGGCCAGGTGTACACATAATGACACATAACACTGGTAAGTTCTCTCTTGTGCCTCATCCATCCCAGCAGGTGTTCAGGCACCCAGAAAGGGAGCAGCAGGATATTACCAAGATAGCCTCAAGAAATCAGAGTGGGATGAGGACGATTTTCATTTCACATGATAAAGGCCTGGTCATTTATTGATTTTATTTGATGACATGTATTCATTCAGTCTGCTGTTCTCTGAGTGTGTTACATCAGAACTCTGGCAATATTTGTTGGTCAATTCTCAACAACTTACAGGTAAGCTCTACTCCTATTGTTCTTCTGTTGATTTAATTGGAAATAAAAAGGGCTTTTATGGCTAAGACTCCTTGGATTGCAGTTTGACGCCAACCCCGGGAAGGAAAAATATCCCTCTAAAACTCCATCTTCCAAATAACCAGCAAAGAGCCAGACTGGAAGCTTGGCTCAAGAGAACGAGCCAAATGCTGAAAGCGACACCGTGGCTCAAGTGGTAGAGCACTAGCCTCGAGCAGAAGTGCTCAGTAACAGTGTCCAGGCCTTGAGTTCAAATCCCGTGAATGCCAGATGAGACAAGCTACCCAAACAATGAGCACCTAGACCTTTAGGATGAGGTCAAACCTGACAATGAAGAACCATGGAGAGGGGCTGGGGATATGGCCTAGTGGCAAGAGTGCCTGCCGTATGTACATGAGGCCCTGGGTTCGATTCCCCAGCACCACATATACAGAAAATGGCCAGAAGTGGCGCTGTGGCTCAAGTGGCAGAGTGCTAGCCTTGAGCAAAAAGAAGCCAGGGACAGTGCTCAGGCCCTGAGTTCAAGCCCCAGGACTGGCCAAGAAAAAAAAAAAAAAAAGAACCATGGCGAGGAGTAGGAGGAGACGAAGTCTCATCTTTATGGAGTGAATTTAAACTTGCCCTTTCGAAATTAATCAGAGCTGGAAGATCAAGAGGAATACTTGTTTACCCACCTTATGTCCATATCTGTCTATTTTCCATCTGGACAGAAACTTGAATTCTTGCCTTTGTTACTTGCTATTTGTCTAAATATATGTGTGTGTGTGTGTGTGTGTGTGTGTGTGTGTGTGTGTGTGTGTGTGTGTGTATATTTTAGCCTCTGACTGGTTACTCCCAACCAGGCCACTATCCCTAAACACTTCCTTCCTGCCCCCAGTCCAGTTATCCCTCCTTCCTTGTAATGGGCCACAATTGGGTTTATCCTCCAAATGGAACTTTTCTGGCTTGTGCCAAGGGTGTGTTCTCCCATGTCGTTCATGTTAACTGGTCCTGTGAACTTGTCAGCCATTTGCCTGACTTTTTCAAAAGTCTCTTTTAACAGGATGACATCCCTCACCCAGGATGCCACCTGGGAACTTGCAGTTCAAGGCCATCCTCCTGCTACACTGCTCTGCCCAGCGTAGATCTGGACCCTGAAGACCCCAGCCCCAGGGACTCCTTGATGTGCCCACTCTGCAGGAGGTAGCCAGAGGAGACCATGACACCCATTGGCCCTGATAACCATTCTCATGGAAATGATGAGGACTTTTACCAACCAAACTGGACAGTACCAGGCCAAATGACGAATCAGGGACCCCTGACTATTTCGCCCCTTTACAGCAGGAAGTAGCTCCAGATGAAACAACCTCCACCCATTCTCTTGCCTGGTACCCCTCCTCTGTTATTAATAAACATCAAATGGGGGAATGTTAGCATTTCCCTAGCCTCAGATCCTCAGCTCCTCCCACTAGCCCCCAGACCCACGCATACCTAATGAGCCACTCCTACTCATTACCTAACTACGTCCCTAAGTTGGCAATATACCTTAACAAGATATGCAAGTTATCATTACTGTAATAAAAAATGGTATTTCCAATTCAGCTGACAAGAAATGAGAGAGATTGTTATATCTGTAGCTACAGAGAGATAATTCCTGATGAAAACTCTTTCCAAAACAATGGTTTTATCACTACAACTTTGACATCTTTATTCCTGGAAATGTGGATTAAAACTTCCTCATGGGTATTACAATTGGATAAAAGAAAGAAGAGATTTCCCCCTCATTCACGGAAATCTTGTGTGACATATACAAATGCACCTGTTTGAAAGAACAGGAAAACAGCAATTGTGTGGGAGACACAGGTGTGGAAGATTTAGATCTACCTTTAGAGGAGCTACTGTAGGGCTGTCTGGAGAGTGAAGCCATAATTGATGAGAATGGTGAGAATGGACAAAGGAATATTGTCCCCACCACAATGTGTACCATAGCACCTAGACATAGGTGCTACTGCGGGACATCTTTAGCAAGAGAGCATGTTCCAGAAATAGTCATTGATGTTGTTTGTGGCACAGAAGTTCAGTCTCCACATAGACCCACAAAAACTGAATAACCCTGTGAATAAATAGGCTAAAGCTAAAAGGGAGATTTCTCAGAGGAAGAAAAAAAAGACTAGTAGACACATGAGGAGATGTTCCACATCTCTGGCCATAAAAGAAATACAAACCAAGACAACATTGGGATTTCACCTCAACCCAGTTAGAGTGGCCATTATCAATTAAACTAATGATAAAAATTGCTGGCGGGGATGTGGCCAAAAGAGAACATCACTACATTCTTGGTGGGAAAGGAAACTTATTCAGTTCAGTTACTTTAGAAAGCAGTATGGAAGTTTCTCAAAGAGTAAACATAGATCTCCCTTTCACCCAGCAATCCCACTCCTGGAAATATACCCCAAAACACATTAACAAGGCTACACTAAAGCTACGAGCACAATCATGTTCATTGAAGCATTACTTACCATAGCTAAGGTATGGAATCAACCCAATTGCCCATTAGTAGAGGGAGAAAAATAGTTGAAGAAAATGTGGTATATACAACAATGGAATTCTATGCTTCTATCAGAAACAATGCTATTGTCCCATTCATAAGGAAGTTTAAAGACTTGTATAGAATTATATTAAGGAAAGCAAGCCAGATCCAAAGAAACATAGACTGCATTGTTTCCCTCACTGATGATAATAGCTCAATAGATATGTGCATATGAGTATATACCATGATGCTTATCGAAATGAATTTCAAGAAATGGAAACAAGAGGGTAATTTATTAGTGTATTGTTTGAAGTTAATACTTTCCTTTTTGTGTTCATTTGGTTGTTTTCTGTTGTCACTATTTCCAATTTATGTATCCTTTGTCTTGTATATAACATTCTCTGATTTGGAGAAGAGAAGGGGAATGACAGAAATAGTGAGACAAAGGATGAACCAATGCACCATTGATACCAGACTGTATATTGGAAACAAACTTTACTACCTGGAGGGATGTGAGTCGGGGAGGGGGGAAAATGGGTGTAAGTAAGGGAAAGGAAATAACTGTTCAAAAGAAATGTACTCCTGGCCTTACTTATGCAACTGTAACCCCGCTGTACATCACCTTTACAATTAAAACATTTTAAGGAAAACCAAATCAATAAAATACAAACAGAAAAATTGCCAACTCAAGAGAGAAAATCTAACCCTCCTGACACAGGCATAATGAACAGGATCCAGGAAGAAATATACAAGAAGAAACATTTAAGATATTGAGGAAGTAACCAGAAGTCTTCCATGAAGAAAAATCCCAGTGTGGTTTATACAAGTTTATATTCCCACCAACAATGTAGTAGTGTTCCCGTTTGGCCACATTCCCTCCAGCATTTGTTAATATTAAGTTTTCCTGGTAATGGACATTCTTACTGGGGTGAGGTAGACTCTCAGTGTTGTTTTGATTTCCATTTCTTTTATGGCCAGTAATCTAGAGGACTTCTTCATGTGCCTCTTGGCCATTCTCATTACCTCTTCAGAGAAGTCTCTTGTTCAACCCCTCTGGATAGCAGTATGGAGGTACTTCAGAAGACTAAACATAGAGCTCCTGAATGAGCCAGCAGTCCCACTTTGGGGCATCTACCCAAAAGATTAGAAGCAAGACCACTCTAAAGCCACCAGCACAACAATGTTCATCACAGCACAATTTGTCATTGCTAACAAATGGAACCAACCCAGAGTCTCCACTAGACAAGTGGATCAGGAAAATGCAGTACATATATACAGTGGAACTCTATGCCTCTATCAGAATGAATGACATTGCTCCATTAATAAGGAAATGGAAGGACTCAGAAAATATCATACTAACTGATGTGAACCAGATCCAAAGAACATGGAATCTATAATTTCCCTCATAGGGAATAATTAGTACATGTTTAGGTTAGTCATAGCAGAACATCACAATAGCTCTAAAGCTATTCCTTTATGAACCAATAGAACCCAGAAACAAATGAAAAAAATACATTATGGCCAAGTACAAGCAATGTGAAACGGTACCTTTTTGTCTCTTTTGTATTTCTTTCCTGTGGTTTTTCCCCTGCTATTACTGTAACTGATCTTGTACCCCTGATACTGTATATATGTGTATTGGAACTAGGGAAGAGAAAGGGAATACCAAAATCAAGAGACAACAGATAAAAAGACAAACCACTGCAATAGCAATACTTACAAAATCAATAGATGTAAACCATCTTTACAACTCATGCAGGGGGAGGGAAGTGGGAAGCAGGTAGACAGGGGAAATGAGGGAGGAAGTAACAAGTTGGATGAGAAATGTACTTGTCTTAGAGTTGAAACTGTAACCCCTCTGTACTTCCTTTGAAAAGAATGAAGAAAAAAAAAAAAGGAAAAGGAAAAAAGGACAAGCCCAGGATCAGATGGAGTTCCAGCTCAATTCTGTAAGACTTTTCAAGATGAAGTAGCACTAATATTTCTCAAGCTTTTCCATGAATT
This sequence comes from Perognathus longimembris pacificus, assembly GCF_023159225.1. NCBI lineage: Eukaryota > Metazoa > Chordata > Mammalia > Rodentia > Heteromyidae > Perognathus > Perognathus longimembris. The sequence continues at coordinate 37,185,017 of NC_063182.1, forward strand.
GGAAACAGATGGAATAATTCCAAATGATTCCCAAATCCAGGTAAGGGCCAAACACAAAAAGAACTACAGAAAAATTTTTCTGAGGAACACACCTGCAAAGCTCTTCAACGAAATAATAGCCAATAGAACCCAGAAACAAATGAAAAAAATATATTATGGCCAAGTACGCTTCATCCCACAGATGCAAGGCTGGTTTAACATACATAAATCAATGAATGTATTTCATGACATCCACAGTGTCACACACAAGAGCCATATGACCCTTTGAATAAGTGTAGAAAAAGAGTGAGAAAGTACAAATCCATTCATTTAAAAAGGTTTATAGAATTATTGATTATGTTCTTGTATCACCTTCCTGTGGTTGTACCTACACTATCTCTGTAATCTTATCTGAGTATATTGGAAACCGTGTATACTGGTATTGGAAGTAGGAAATTGAAAGGGAATACCAAATTTGAGAGACACAGGGTAAAAAAAGACAAACAACTAGAAAAGCAATACTTGCAAAACTGTTTGGTGTAAGTGAACTGAACACCTCTGGGGGGGGGGGAAGGGAAAGGTGGAGGAGGGAGGGGGGTATGAGGGACAAGGTAACTGTACAAGAAATGTATCCAGTGCCTAACGTATGAAACTGTAACCTTTCTGTACATCAGTTTGATAATAAAAATTTGAAAAAGAAAAAAAGGTGTGGAGAGGTTCTAGTTAGAAGGAACATTCATTAAAACAATAAATTTATATATGGCAGACCAACAGCCAATATCATACTGAATGGGGTAAAACTAGAAGCATTTCCCCTAAAAAAGGGCAAAGGGAAGGATATGCACTCTCTCCACTCATCTTCAGTATAGGTCTGGAATTACTACTCCTAGCAGTCATGAAAGAAAAAAATATATAAAAAGGAGTCCTATAAGGAAAGAAGAAATGAAACTACCTCTATTTGAAAATGACATGATTTTATTTTTTTTTCAAAGGCCTAAAAAGCTAAATCTACAAGAGCCATGAGCTTAGAAATAACCAACCAGTTTGGGGAAGAAACAGAATACAAAATTCACTTATGAAATCAGTAGCCTTTCCATACGCTAGAAATGTACAAGCTGAAAGGGAAATTAAAAAAAAAACTCCATTTGTAATGGCCTAAAAAAACAACAAACAAACCAACAAACAGAAAAAAACAAAACCCAGCAACTAAGAATTAACCCAACCAAACAGGTAAAGGAGCTTTATGGTGAAAACTAAAGAAGTCTGAACAAAATAATCAAAGACAACAGGGCGAGGTTCATCATTTTCATCAATTCATGTTCATGGATACCCAAAAACAATATTGTGAAAATGGCTAATTTGATGAAAATGACCATACTGCTGAAATGATATACAATGGCCCGTTTCTCTGGGGCCTTTGAGGTGTCTACAAGGAAGTGTGTTATATTTCAACAAGAGAAAACAGAGAGTTGTTTTTGATATTGACTAGGGCTTATGACAGAGATGAATGGCATCTTTACCACGTGTTTGCAGAGAGGTGCATCATGAACATAACTTGATCTTTATTAAAATGTTTAGACAAAAAATCGCCATTTGAAGGTGAAAGTTCAGAATGGAAGTGTGACACTTCGTGTTGGCATTGATTGGTGACAGGATTCATCAGCATCATAGCTTCCTTAGGCAACAGGAAGTGAGTACATTTGTAGAGGCCTCTGCATATTGGATACCTGCTGGCACCTGCTTGCATCAACCAGCAGTGCTCTGTGGCTGTAGTGCATAGTGGGTGTGTCCACTGACCACATGGGTATGATCCCCTCATATGTTGGGTGGACATCTCCATGGCGTAGAAGTGTTTCTTACCATTTCACTGTGCACATGAAAAATAGCATCCTCTGAGGCAATCTAGTTGCATCCTCCCAAATGGCTATCATGCAAATAGTAGCATGACACAGATGCCGACCCAAATATAACAAAGAAAACTTTCATCCCTGGGGTTTCTCTATCTGTGATCTTAGAAAAATCATACCACCTGTGGTGAAGAAGAAAAATAGGCAAACATGTTTTCAAACTCGTGTTTTTCTCCTGGAGGCAAGGCCTCAGATGCAGAGCCTCGGGGAAGAGTTTGACACATTCTTCCTTGGGGATTCACAAGAGGCTTTGATGAAAGAATATGGGCTGCAGTGTAAATCTCTGCCAGTAAAAACACATGTATGCCTACATACAGACATATGTGAATATACATACCTGGGACTGAACACTTTACTTCCAGGCAGAATTTCAGCCTGGCAGATGCTTCTGTGATGTGCCCTTTGATCCTCATGCTCATTCTTCTCCAGCTTCCCCTTCTTCTCAAGTCCTTGGCTGGCACTAGCTGCTTTTCTACAATGAAACAGCGAGCACACATGGATGGAGATGTGCTGATTGCTGGATTTTTCCCTCTCTATACTTTAGGAACAGATGTCAGTAACAGTGATGCTTCCAGGAAAGAAGACAATAAGCCGTAAGTAACTCATCATTCTATTTCCATTTACTGTTTTGTTTTCAGGATTGGCAATGGCAGAGGGAACTTGGGCGAGCACATCAATAGTTGCTGTCTTCTCTACCCTGACCTCCCATCCCTAGTGTACCAGAAACAGCTCAGTTTCATATTTTATTTTGCAAGTACTCCTGAGTGATTTTCTGCCTGTCAGTTGAAGACTCACGTTTCATTCAATGTAGCTTCTCCTTTCCAGGGCTGTAAGTTCTTCACTTCATGCCATCATCTCTGTATCTTCTGAATCTCAGCTGTCATGCTTGATTACGAAGTTATGTTATTACAGACAACCTGAGTCAGTGGCAGGAATTCTGTACCAAAAGGTTACAGACACATTTCCTTCCACACTGGCCTGTGGTATGAAAAGTTTTCTTTTATGTCACATATTTTGAGGAAATTGATTCAAATTCTTATTTTAATCTGGTGGCTCATGATTGTATTCCTCTCTACGCAAAAGGCTGATATCTGAGGATTGAGTGTCGAAGCCAATCTGGACATGAATGTCCTTGAGAATTTTATCTCCAATTATCCAGCCAAAAGCTGGAAGTGGAACACTGGCTCAAGCAACAGAGTGCTGGCCTTGAGCAAAATACTTCAAGGAAAGTGGCCATGCTTTGGTTTCAAACCCCAGAACTCACATACATTACCCCCGCCCCGTCCCCAGTCTCTTTTACTGTAGACAAGAGGTTACTATATCAAAGAAAGCACTGTGTCATTATTTCATGTCATATATGGTTCACAATCCAAGTATTACCTCATTTAAAATAAGTGTAATGTTTTAACCTGTTCCCTGGCAATAAATCAGCAAGTATTGCATCCATCGAAGTCATATGTTGTGAAATACTCCTCCTAAGTTCCTAAAGTTCTATGCTCATTATATAGGTTTTTCTTCAAAAACTACCAGTTTGTTTTATCCTTGGCTTTTGCCATTGAAGGAATCAACAAAAATTCTCATCTTTTACACAACTTGACTCTGGGATTTAATATCTATGATGTGCAATTCGGAGCTTGGCTAGCATTTAAAAATCCCTTCATTTGCCTCTTTGGGAAGTACAAGAGTCCAAACTACTCCTGTGTGAGAGAGAGCAAGTCCATAGCCGTGCTGACAGGAACGTCAGGATTAACATCTGCCTTGATTGGGACGTTACTAGGCCTCTATAGGTACCCACAGGTAAGGATGAGAGAGGGAGGGATATTAATGTTTAACTTGGTGGCATTCCAGGTGATAGAAAAGAATGATGGGAAGATACTGTATTTAGGATCCTATTAAATTTTTATATCAAAAAATATAGTTCAAAATAATTGGATATTTATAATCCCATGTTTAGAAAAGAGGATAGAAAAATTAGAGCAGACAAAGGGATTTGTTAAAGCAAGAAATAGGAAATGATTTTTAAAGTGTTGTCCTCTATTGACCAGTTTGATGGTAGCTCACAATGCCAGTAACTCAAGAAATGTTTATGTCTAGTTATCCAGCCAAAAGCAGACAGTGTATGTGTGGTTCAGTTGGCAGTGCTAGCCTTGAAGGAAAGAGTCAAGTTAGTACATGAGGCCCTGAATTCATTGCACTCTACTGGATAGCTTGCACACACACACACACACACACACACACACACACACACACTCATCCAATATATTATGTTGAATGAAGTCTGCCTTAGCAAGAGAGAGGACATTTGTTCTCTCATATATGAAAGTTAGGGCAAAACATGACCACGAAATCTGAAATCCATATGGAATACATATAGAGCCATGTGTGCATATACATGATCCTTCTGGCTACTTTATTGTATATATAGGGTGGAATTCCATGGTGTGTTATTCTGACCAAATAACTGACAGTATAAAAATAACTGAACAATGGGAAGCTGAAGCCTATCCTGTTGGAGGGGCACAGATATTAGACGTATTTGAAAATGAGCAGAGGGATAGGGAGTGAAAGTAGATGGGTGGGAAAATACAACATAACATTCAGTTTATAGATGTAAAAATGGACTTAGGAAAGTTGGAATAGGTTTGGTTGGTATAGATAGGAGTTATAGATTGAAATAATGACAAATATCAAAGGCATTGTATGAGTAAATTGAATCATTGCACAACTATTAATAACAAGTAAAATTTTTTAAATAAAAAATGACTTTCTACCAATTTTACTGGTTACTCAATATACTTCACAAAAGAGATTGTGATAGATGGTAATATTCTCATTCATGGGCTATTCAATTTTGATTTTTTAGCTTACCTTTGGGCCTTTTAATCATGTCCTGAGTGACCATAACAAGTTTCCTGCTCTGTATCAGATGGCCCAGAAGGACACATCGATAGCCACTGCCATGGTCTCCTTACTGCTTCACTTCAACTGGAACTGGGTGGGACTGTGTACCTTACAAGATGAGAATGGTTTGCATATTCTTCCTGAATTGAAAAAAGAGATGGCCAAGAACAGAGTTTGTATAGCCTTTGAGGTAGCGATTCCAACCCATGCCTTATCATACGCTCTCAAAGTAATGTCCCTTTATAACCAGATAAATAAATCTTCAGCAAATGTCCTTATCATATATGGTGATGATGAATCCCTACTAGATTTAATTAGTTGTGTTGAGCAACTATTAATAAAAGGCAAAGTGTGTATCATGAAATCACAGTGGGAGTTATCCATCAGGAAGAGATATTTCATACTAGGTTCCTTGCATGTACCTCTCATTTTCTCACACCATCACCCAGATGTTTCTGGATTCACAGATTTTGTCAAGGCAGTAAACCCTTCCACATACCCACAAGACTTTTTCCTTGCTCGGCTGTGGTTTCTGTCTTTCAATTGCTCAGATTCTGATTCTGACTGTGTAACGTGGGAGAACTGTCCTCATGATGCCTCCTTGGATTGGTTGCCTGGGCACATTTTTGACATGACTATGTCTGGAAACAGTTACAATATATACAATGCTGTGTATGCTGTGGCCCAGGCTCTCCATGAGATGCTTCTCAATCAAACAGAAGTACAAACAATGGGAAATAGGAAAGGGACAGTGCCTTCCCCTGCACAGGTAAAGCCTTCACTTTTAAATGCCATACACCATAAGCAAAGTCACTCACTATAGGGATTTTTTTTTTTTTGCCAGCCCTGGGGCTTGGACTCAGGGCCTGAGCACTGTCCCTGGCTTCTTTTTGCTCAAGGCTAGCACTCTGCTACTTGAGCCACAGCACCACTTCTGGCTGTTTTCTGTATATGTGGTGCTGGGGAATTGAACCCAGGGCCTCATGTATATGAAGCAAGCACTCTTGCCACTAGGCCATATTCCCAGCCCCAGCAATGTTTTAATATGTTTCAAAAACCCAAGAAATTACAGCTGATTAATGATCTCTGATGTGCTCTACACATGTGTTCATATGATCTTAAGGAAAAACAGGTCAATAGAGCGAAATATATTCCATGTTTTTATAAATTCTTTTAGTTACAAGTAACCTCATCAAGCTCATAGCTAATGTTTTTTGTTTGTTTGTTTGTTTGTTTTGGCCAGTCCTGGGCCTTGGACTCAGGGCCTGAGCACTGTCCCTGGCTTCTTTTTGCTCAAGGCTAGCACTCTGCCACTTGAGCCACTACGCCACTTCTGGCCATTTTCTGTATATATGGTGCTGGGGAATTGAACCCAGGGCCTCATGTATACAAGGCAAGCACTCTTGCCACTAGGCCATATCCCCAGCCCCTCATAGCTAATGTTTTGAAAACTGCTAATTTATCTTTCCACTTTTAGTTTCTTAAAAAGCAGCAATGGAAGTTCTGCTGAACACAATTATCCATGTCCTTTGTTTTGAAAATTTAGCAAGCACAAATGATACACAGTCATAAAATTAGTGGCTGTGGCAAACTGCAGGTAGGCAACTTAGAATTGTTTCATTCATGAATATATAGCATTAGTTTCTCTTAAAAATAAGCCTTCTAACTCCTTTCTGAGCAACCAGGATTCAGAAATATTATTTTTATTCCTCCATATGTTTTCTTCTGGAATACTGTATTCGATGTCTGATGTATTCCTTAATTCTGAATGTGAGATTAAATGCAATGAGGAGCTTTTCTTACTTCAAGTTTTCTGTCTTAGCTCTGGAATAGATTTCACCATAAGATGATGAATCTCTTTTAGCTGCACTCTTTCCTGAAGAACATCCAATTTCACAATCCTTCTAGAGACCAAGTGATTTTGGATGAGAAAAAGAAATTGGAAGCAGAGTATGACATTGTAAACGTTTGGAATTTTCCAGAAGGTCTTCAACTTGAGGCAAAAGTAGGAATGTTTTTTCCACATGCTTTACATGGTCATCAATTGTCTTTATCTGAAGATATGATACAGTGGGCAACAGGAACTACAGAGGTGGGTTGGATCGAAACATTATGATTTAAAAACATATTGGTAAGCAAAATTCATCATTAAAATGTTTATCTGGCTTGGTGCCACCAACGTCTTCCTGTAAATCTACTTACTGAGATGGCTGAGATGTGAATAGAATGGTTTGGAGTCAAACCAAAGTAAGAGAGTCTTTAGGACACAGCAATAATGCTGGAAGTGGGGCAGTGACTCAAGTCATCAAGCTCAGATACAATACTCAATTAAGCTCAGTCAATTAAGCTTAATCAATTAAGCTCAGATGCAATACTCTGCCCCCGAGTTGAAGCCTTAGGTCTGGCACATATACACCCAGAAATTTATATCCTATGTATCACACATTTAATTATTTCCAACTTAAAAATTTTATTGATTGACTCTTAAATAGAAAAGGAATGTTATAATTAAACAAGGCTAGGTCCTGTTACTCATATCTGCCATCCTAGCTGCTCAGGATGCTAATTGTAATGGGGAGGCCAGATCTGCCCAGTGCCATTAATAGCTGTGGAGGGACTTCAGGTTGACTCCAGCTCAGATTAGAGCAGAAGCCAACTCCATCTCCACTAAGCCCTCCCCCACCCTATTCAGGGAAGCTCCCTTTACTATGTAGATTGACTACCTGAGGCCTGGGAGCTTCAAGGGAACCTGTGTCCTCCTCTTTATTATGATAAGTTATGTAGATTAACCACCTGAGGCTTGGGAGCTTCAAGGGAACCAGCTATGAGTAGGCATATCCACCTGCATCATGTGAGCCCCGCCAAATCCATGTGTCAATTCTAACTAGAATGATAGGTTAGTTCAAATGAATATTATGAGACAGACTGTAACTCTATTGGCCACCTGCGTGTGGCCTAGCATGCTCTGTAAGGGTTGTATCTTCATTGGTCACCTGCGTGTGACAAGTTTGTCTGTGATGTTTGCCTTATAACCAGGCTGGAAGGCCACACGGGGGCGGTCCCAGCTCCCGAGTCTGGGCCGCCCAGGTGTGTACAAGCCCAGCTCCCGAGTCTGGGCTCCACACGTGGTCGGCAGTTTCGGCTCCCGAGTCCGGGCTGCGACCAAGGCCGGTCGGTTCACTTTTTGTTCACTTTTTACTTCCCCAATAAAACTGTCTTTTTGTCACCTTGTAGCTGGAGACTGTGTGGTGGACTCTTGGGGGAACCAGGAATCCCCTCCCTTGGGGGGAACCCTGTTTCATTGTAGCGAACCCTCACTCTACTTCACTAATGTCCTCTGATCTAAGATAAACCTCAACAAGGCAGAAAGTTATGTGAGACTCTTATCTCAATTAACCACCCAAATCTGGAAGTTGAACTGTGGCTCAGTGGTAAAGTGCTAGGCTTGAGTATAAAGAGCACAAGAACAGTACCCATTCCTTGATTTAAAGCCGAAGGATCAGCATAAAAAAATTAAGTGTGTATCAAAATGTTGATTTAGAATAGTCTTAAAATATGAATTACATTTTAGCAGGTTTCTGACATCGTGACAGTACCTGAGGAATCACTTTATGTGGTTGAAAGTTGATTTTATCCCCTTCTATGGAGGTTACATTCAATGGTTACATGGCTATCGGCATCTCTGGTAAGAGGTATCATTGAAGGGGCCTTTGTGAAAAGAAGATTCTCATCTCATTCATTGCTACTGGGAAATAAAGAGGGAGATATGATGGGCCTGGAGTTCACATAACCTTATAAAAAGGAGGTCTGTGCTTTTCTCTACAACACACTTTTAGAAGTTTTAAAGGGAATTCTTCCTCTTTTCTCTTTACCCTGCTACAGGTGAGACAACATATAATGACATGAATTCAAGATAGTTCCATAGGGCAGGCAACTAGGACTTAACCTTCCCACTATTAATTTCCACCTTTTAAAGATACCACATTTCTCATTAGTTCAATAGGCTAATGATCAAGATAATAGTACATAAACCTTGACATCTATCATGGGATATAAAATTGGTAATAGATCCAATTAATCCACTGGAGTACTTGCATTAGCTATACTATGTTTAATGATCTAAGTCTTTAAAATACTGAAAGTTTTAGAGTCTTAGGTAAAAATCTGAACAGTTACTGACAAATATCTGATTTCCCTCAGACTCCTCACTCTGTCTGCAGTGAGAGCTGTGGTCCTGGATATAGGAAATCTCCCCAGGAGGGGGAGGCTATCTGTTGCTTTGATTGTACCCCTTGCCCAGAAAATGAGATGGCTAACAGTACAGGTAAGCCCATGACCTCTGAAAAAATTCCTCATCTCTCCCTAGATTTCCCCAATCCAACAAAGTCAATGCAAAAGTTATTTATTAGGATTACAGAGCCCATATCCCTTCATTCTGTTAATTTAATTGTGACAACTGATGGCATTGCTAGTAGAAATACCACAATTCACAACTTTGAATTAATTATTTTATTAATATTATCTAGTCTACTGCAGGCAAACTTATCTCCAGGAAATCCTTCTTGTCACTAATCATTAAGTTTAAAATTCTAACACAAAATTGAGCACATCATATTCAGGAGATTGCTTACCTTAAGAGATAAATTTTGTTACCATAGAAAATACAGATGTTTACTCCTTTATTTTGTAGTACAGAAAACTGTTCCTGTAACAGAGAAAGTGTTCAGAAATATGGAATTAGTTTAAGAAGTGAGACTGAGTCTTGTCCATACCATGGCTTTTTTTTTTTTTGCCAGTCCTGGGGCTTGAACTCAGGTCCTGAGCACTGTCCCTGGATTCTTTTTGCTCAAGGCTGGCACTCTACCTCTTGAGGTACAGTGCCACTTCAAGTTTTTTTCTATATATATGGTGCTGAGGAATTGAACCCAGGGCTTCATGTATACAAGGCAAATACTTTACCACTAGGCTGTATTCCCAGCCCCCATACCATGACTTTAGAGAATCAAAGAGTGTTTTCTCTGTTCCCATTGCTTCACAGATGAGTAGGCGTACTAACAAGGATATGCCACAGGGATTAAGAGTGTCAGAAGAAGACATGTAAGAAAGTTTATGCTATGTCATTCACAATTTTCTATAGGGTTACAGAACTATGCACAATAAAAACTGCTAAAAAAAAAAAAGTGACAAAAAGTGTAAAAGAAAAAGGTTGGGGGCTGGGGATATGGCCTAGTGGCAAGAGCGCTTGCCTCGTACACATGAGGAGGCCCTGGGTTCAATTCCCCAGCACCACATATATAGAAAATGGCCAGAAGTGGCGCTGTGGCTCAAGTGGCAGAGTGCTAGCCTTGAGCAAAGAGAAGCCAGGGACAGTGCTCAGGCCCTGAGTCCAAGGCCCAGGACTGGCAAAAAATAAATAAATAAAGAAAAATAAATAAAGAAAAAGGTTGGGAATATGGCCTAATTGCAAGAGTGTTTGCCTCATGTACATGAAGCCCTGGGTTTGATTCCCCAGCACCACATGGATAGAAAACGGCCAGAAGTGGCGCTGTGGCTCAAGTGGCAGAGTGCTATCCTTGAGCAGAAAGAAGCCAGGGACAGTGCTCAGGCCCTGAGTCCAAGCCCAGGACTGGCCAAAAAAAAAAAAAAAAAAAAAAAAAAAAAAAAAAAAAAAAAAAGAAAAAAGAAAAGAAAAGAAAAGAAAAGAAAAGAAAAGAAAAAGGTTGTTAGAATATTAGCCTGCCAAAATTGGCACATTATCCATACATGTGGTAACCATGAAGGAAGAAAAATGTTGAAAATATAGCACACGTAAAGATGAATATGGAATGTAGAGAAGGATCCGATGTAGAAAAGAAAAATACAGTACAGCTATGATTGGAAATGTTAACGTGTTAGGATTACATTTAAGCCAACATGTTCTTACTTTATTTAAAGAATGAGTAGAACTCAACAAGAACTGATGCTAGGCCCCCGACTCTGAGCGCGCTTGGCCCCCCGACCGCGCAGGGAGGTGGAGGCCTTCCCGGCGTCCTGAACCTGGGCACCGCGCCCGCGGCACCGGGGCCTTGACGTTAGCCACGGTGGCTGAAAAGGGTGATAATGAAAAAATAGCTGCTCTGGAGACCAAAATCTGTCATCAAATTGAGTGGAAGCATTAAGCAAATCGGAGGCAAAACTTATGGAAATCAGTGAAGATAAAACTAAAATCAGAAGATCTCCAAGCAAACCCCTCCCTGAAGTGACTGATGAGTATGAAAATGATGTGAAAAACAGATCTGTTTACATTAAAGGCTTCCCAATGGATGCAACCCTTGATGACATAAAAGAATGGCTAGAAGGTAAAGGTCAAATATTAAATATTCAGATGAGAAGAACATTGCACAAAGCATTTAAGGGATCAATATTTGCTGTATTTGATAGCATTGAATCTGCTAAGAAGTTTGTACAGACCCCTGGCCAGAAGTACAAAGACACAGAACTGCTAATACTTTTTAAGGATGATTACTTTGCAAAGAAAAATGAAGAAAGAAAGCAAAATAAAGTGGAGGCTAAATTAAGAGCTAAACAAGAACAAGAAGAAAGACAAAAGTTAGCTGAAAATGCTGAAATGAAATCAATGCAAGAGAAGATTGGATGCTTGCTGAAATTTTCAGGGGACTTAGATGATCAGACCTGTAGAGAAGATTTACACATCCTTTTCTCAAATCATGGTGAAATAAAATGGATAGACTTTGTTAGAGGAGCAAAAGAGGGAATAATCCTATTTAAAGAAAAAGCCAAGGAAGCACTGGATAGAGCCAAAGATGCAAATAATGGTGACCTACAATTAAGGAACAAAAATGTGACTTGGAAAGTACTAGAAGGAGAAGTAGAAAAAGTAGCACTGAAAAAAATCATCAATGACCCACAAGAATCCCTAAACAAATGGAAGTCAAAAGGGCGCAAATTTAAAGGAAAAGGAAAGGGAAATAAACCTGCCCAGCCTGGATCTGCAAAAGGAAAAGCACATTTTCAGGGCAAGAAAACAAAATTTGACAGTGATGATGAAAAGGGTGCAGCTGGACCAATGAAAAGACCAAGAAAAGGAACAGACAAAGAAGGACCTGCATCAAAACAACAGAAAACAGAAAGCGTTGCTGGAGACCAGGAGTTTAGTAAACAAAATTTTTATTCATCTTAGGTTTTAAGCTGCTTTTTGTTTTTGGAGGCTTTTAAAAAGAAAAGCAAATTAGGTCCACTTCAATATCCACCTGTAAAGAAAAAAGTTTTACTTGTCTTTTTTTGCTGTTAACTGAGATTTTTTTTAAATGTATAGTTCTGTTTGTGTCCAGATTGAAATACCAAAAGGAATATTCTTCCTCTAAATTGCCTTTGTAATATGAGAACATGATAGTACAAACTTATAAATATATACTATATGAAAACAACAAAAGCAGTTTATTTTTTCCTTTTTGTGCCCCAAAACATTTGAGAAGGAATTTCAACTAGAGTATTGGGTAGTGAGTATAGGCCTTTCCCACATAGAATTTATCTAATCTCTTAGGCTGGCTTTCCATTTACTCAATTAGCTTGATAATAGTGGAAATACTTATTGCAAAGCTTTCTAATACTGCATGTATTCAGTCCAGAATCAAGACTTACTGATTTCTTTTTATGAAAGTTGTATAATGCTGGCACGTCATATCAAAGCTCTGTTAAAAAAAAAAAAAAAGGCGACTTAAGGTAAAATTATTTCTAAGCATTTACCATGCTTAAAACAAAGCTAAGAAAGTACTAAGTGCAGATAGCCTAACGTCTTAGACCTGCCAACATTTTCAAGTATTAACCTGGATGTATTTCCAAGACTGACCTTGCCAAACTGGGTATGGAATTTCTGCTGTTTTAACCATTTATACTAAAATGTAAGGTTAAGGAGAAGAGATTTTTTAGGATAGCAAGTGGGAAGAAAGTCCTATGAAAACAGTAGGAACTTTCTATTTTTTTAATTTTCTAATATATACATGGCTCAATTTCATAATCATGCTTTCTTCAAAATTCTCTTGTTTAGATTTCAGTAATAAATCCCTAATTATTTTTCTACTAAGCTCTAAAATGAAACCTCTATTTCACATGTCTACTAAATAACCTGAACTGTTAGAAGGATGGCAATCAGCTACATATACTTCATATTTTATAACAAATTCTACCTTATATGTCACAGCTCTCACACTGTAATGTGCAGCCGCCACCAGGGGACCTTGTTGAAACACAGATTCTAATTTAATAAATCCGAGTAGAGCCTCTAATTCTGTATTTTTGACAAGGGTTTCAGGTAATAGTCATTTTTAAAATTACAACGTTTTTAATGTTTTCCCTCTTTCCATAATTAATGACATCAGTATTTTGCAGTCATAGGGCTCAAACCAAGGGCCTCACTTGCTAGGTAGCCTGCATCCCAGCTCTTCAAAGGTTTCCAGAAATATCACTGCTAATGGTCTGAAGACCACATGTGGAGTGCCAAGGTTCAGGCTTGGTATACTGTTGGGATTGTTCCAAAGTGCTATGTTACATGATTGAGTGTAACAGGGAGATAACTTATTATCCATTACTAATTGTGAACAGTAATACATCTAGATGTTTTAACACCGTGAGGCCAATTCATGGTAAGTTGATTATGTGAAAAACATGTTCCTTATTGCTCTCTTATTTCAGGCTTCTCAGTTATTTGAATTATGATTAGACTCTAGTTCTGTTGTGATGTTTGTGAATATTACCCAATTTAGTAAAAAAAAAAATCAAACATGAAAAAAAAAAAAGAACTAATGATAGATCACACTTCTCACCAGATATGGAGGACTGTGTGAAATGCCCAGATCACCAGTATGCCAATACAGAGGGAAACCAGTGCCTCCTAAGAGCTGAAAGCTTCCTGGCTTATGGAGAGCCCTTGGGGATGGCCTTGGCCTGCATGGCTCTTTGCTTATCTATACTCACAGCACTTGTTCTTGGGGTCTTTGTGAAACATCACAACACCCCGATTGTCAAGGCAAATAACCAGGCTCTCAGCTACATCCTGCTCATCTCCCTCATCTTCTGCTTCCTCTGTTCCTTGCTCTTTATTGGCCGTCCCAACACAGTCACCTGCATTCTACAGCAAACCACATTTGGAGTTGCATTCACTGTAGCTGTTTCCACTGTCTTGGCCAAAACGGTAACAGTGGTTCTGGCCTTCAAGGTCACTTCTCCAGGGAGAAGGATGAGGTGGCTGCTGGTATCAGGGGCTCCTAACTTCATCGTTCCCATCTGCACCCTGATCCAGGTTACTCTCTGTGGACTCTGGCTGGGAACCTCTCCTCCCTTCATTGACACAGACACATACTCTGAAAATGGGCACCTCATCATCCTGTGTAACAGGGGCTCCCTCACTGCCTTCTACTGTGTCTTGGGATACCTGGGCTCCCTGGCCGTGGCCAGCTTCACTGTGGCTTTCCTGGCCAGGGACCTGCCTGACACCTTCAATGAAGCCAAGTTCCTGACCTTCAGCATGCTGGTGTTCTGCAGTGTGTGGCTCACCTTCCTGCCTGTCTACCACAGTGCCCAGGGCAAGGTCATGGTGGCCGTGGAGGTCTTCTCCATCTTGGCTTCCAGTGCAGGGCTCCTGGGCTGCATCTTTGCCCCCAAGTGCTACATCATCTTGATAAGGCCAGATAGAAATTGTCTGCATGGCTTCAGGGATAAAAAATCATAGAAGGAGAAATAAGCATTGTTAAGACTAAACTTATATATTTGAATACTATATACAGTTTCTGAACTAAATCTATAGTAATTTTCCAGTCTTATGTTTGTTTATAATATGGAAATTTTACTTCAATGAATAAGGGCCTATTGCTTACAATTTTTCTTGTGTGTTTTTCATTCCTTCTATTTAATATGTACTTAATATTTATCCCCTGTTCTTAGTGTCTTTTGAGCTACGTCCTAGGTGAAGGGCCAGGTGTGCACATAATGACACATAACACTGGTAAGTTCTCTCTTGTGCCTCATCCATCCCAGCAGGGTGTTCAGGCACCCAGAAAGGGAGCAGCAGGATATTACCAAGATAGCCTCAAGAAATCAGAGTGGGATGAGGACGCTTTTCATTTCACATGATAAAGGCCTGGTCGTTTATTCTTGAGAGTAGTTGTGTTGTGAAAAAATTGAGGGGGAAAAGGGAGAAGGAAGAGTCCCAAGAGAAAAAGAGATGGGGGTGGGGAATGAAAAAGGGGAGAGAGAAAAGGAGAGAGAGAGGGATAGACAGAAAGACAGAGATGTCAGAGACAGAGAGAAGGAGAAAAATGGACTCGATGTATCATTACTGTGGCTACACACAGAAGGCAGACTATTGACAGTAAGTGTTTAGGAATTTTGTTTTTACTAGCCAGATGTTATTTCTTTGTTGTTTTTTGCATTGTTTTATTGTTATTGTAAAGGTGGTGTACAAAGAGGTTAGAGTTACAAAAATCATAGAAAAAGTAAATTTCTTTTGGGACACTGTCACCCCATGCATCTCTCTGTCCCATTTTTGTCCCTCCCATCTCCACCCACAATTTTTATCCTTAATTTTCAACATAGTGTCCAGTGAGTACAAACTGCTTCATTTGTTTATACTTGGTCCCTCCATTTATGTGCCCCAACTTACACTCCTAAAGACAATAAATGAAAGAACAAGACCAAAGGGAAAGAAAACAAAAACAGTAACCAAGAAGAGCAAACCATTGATGCATTTACTTGAATTCATTTCAGTAAATAGCGTTTTATATGATAGGATGCACATAGCTATTGTTCCTTTGTCTTCCTGTCCTAGGAGTATCTTCCATTGCTCTCATTCTGTGTGAATGTCTACATACAAAGCACACAGGCATTTTCCTCTAAGTTTTGTTTTTAGCACTAATTTTGCAGCTTCATCTAAGGGCTTGTTTACTGTCCCTGAGCTTTTTTTATTTGCTCATGGCTAGTACTCTACTACATGAACCACACATCCACTTCAGACTTCATGGTGATTAATTAGAGATAAGCGTTTCACAGACTCTTCTGCCCATTCTGGCTTTGAACTGAAAGTCTCAGATCTCAGTCTCCTGAGGAGATAGGATTATAGCCGTGAACCATTCGGTACCAGGCTATTGCTTCCTTTGTACTTATTTGTTATTTTTTCATATCAGGCACAACATTTTAATTTTTTTTTCTGTTTTGTTTTTAGATCAGTAAAAGAAACTGGGCACTAGAAGCTGCAGTGATCTAAGCAGCAGCAAGTTTGTGCATTTTTCCTTTTTTTTTGTTTGTATATGTTTATATTATCACACTGCTGGCACACTTTTATTTGCATGAAATTCTGCACCATATATACTAAATGTAGTAAAGTTATTTATTCCCAATCTCGTGGTGGGAGGGACCTATACTGGAAGATAATTTTCACCGAAACCTAATCAAACTTTGTTAAATGTATTGTGACAAGAGTATAAAGGATATGACAAATAACATTTTAACATTTAGCCATCAACATAAGAAAACGGGCTGCTATAGAAATTGTTTCAATTTTAAAAGGTCTTATATTCTACCCTCATTAAGATCCTCAGAGCTAAAGCATTTCTCCTTTTTTAATCCATGCCCCAGATGCTTTTGTGCTTTATCAAAGTACTGCTAATTATGATAGATCAGCCACACCTTTTAATTTAGTTCCAGTAGAATATCACACTGTTTTATGGCAAGGTGACAGAGGGCTGCCCAAAGGCTGCATTTTCAATAGCAAGAGCTATTATTTTCAACAGCTTTTATTTTCTTAAAATTTAAATCTCCTTAAAATTTAAGCCACCAGTATTGTATGAGTTTGAGCTTAGCTTTTCCAAGTGTGTGGAAATACAGTATTTCTTTAATCAATGATTAGAATATTCTTGTTTTATTTTTATTTGCTAAGTATTAACGACTCAGAGAGTTAGGAGTTTTATCTAGATTTTGCTCAACTTTTGGGCGAAATTTTGCTTTCATTATTTCAACTTTAATTGTTTTTATGTTGATGAAGTAGACTAACTTAAGGAAATGCAGAGATCTTGATGAAATTGTTTTGTGGATATTGCTCTAGTGGTGACGACACAGTATCCCAAATCACACATACTCATATTAATATATCCCTTTGTAAAATGAGGAATGTTATTTGTTAAATGTAAAAGTACAAATTCTAATTACAAGCTGTATTTAACAGTCTTGATGTCTGATAACTATTTGGCTACTATATGAATTCTATTTCCTTTTTTGTTTTTTGGTCTCTTAAATCACACCATCTGATTTACACTTGCTTCTTTAAAAAGGATCTCTTTTGATTTGCTATATATTGCTCCACATCACATGGTAACTGTTAGGTCCTCTCCCTGAGGGCTCCATGTAGATGCCCCCATCTCATTAAGTCTCCATCCAGTTACCTGGGTATACTGCACAACTGGAGGCAGTTACCTCCCCTTTCCCTGAGGTCACATCCTAATCCACCTGGCCACACCCCTTGCCCCTGCCCTACATATAAGGCAGGGCTCGGTGCGGGTCTGTCTCTCTCCCTTCTCTCCGGCCATGGATCATCTTGGCCACAGGCCAGCAGTTTGGTAATAAACTTTCTTTCCTGCCTGAATACTTCGTGGTGTTCTCCTTCACTGGCTACCTACTTTAATAACCTAACATATATGGTGCTCTGTTGAGGGGGATGGCAGGAGGACACAAACACACTACTAGAGAACACGTGGCATGGCATAATAGCGCCTGAGCTGATGCCGGTTAAACCCAATATCCACCACGTGGTCAGTGCTAGAGAAAATAACTTTTAGATATCTTTGCTGACAAAGCACATTGGTGGTGAAGCCTCACTTTCGAAGGTCTGTGAAAAGAGGCAGCTTTGTGAGCAAGGCACACAATGATGGTACGACTTGGGAATTTAATAAAGTAAGCAAGTAAGCAGGAAGATGAGAGAGGGAGAAAAAGGAAGAGAAAGAGAGGAAAAGAGAGAAAGAGAGCCTGAATATAAGTGACTTCTGACCATTTACCATTGCAGTGGCAAAAACTGTATCTGAGCGAGTATTTTGAGCAGGCCACATTGCACTGTCAAGAGGCATGCTCGCAGTTTCCTGGCTTGCATGTGACTGTGATGCAAAACCCAAAAATTTTTGCCCATCAAATTTTAATGCTGAACAATGTGTATAACTGCATAGTGGTTTGCAGGTGATATGCTTTATAAGACAGATTTTGCCTATCTAAAAATTATTGGCAATAAATATAGACATATTCTTTCTCAATGGATGATGAAAAGCAAAGAATAGAGACAAATTGCTTATTTTCCCACATGACAATAACCAATTGAAATAAAACACCACAAGCCTTTGAAATATATGATGGTATTTGATTATAATATCATTTTCCTTCAGAATAAAAAGCTACAATGTCAATAAATTAGAGATAAAAGTTTTCTTACTATATGTATTTTAAATGAGTGAAATGAAATATACTGTTAGCATTTCCCTAGCCTCAGGTCTTCGGCAACTCCCACTAGCCCCCAGATCCACCCATACCTAATGAGCCATTCCTACTCACTACCTAACTACTTCCCCTTTACCCCCAGAGAGAGAAGCTGCCACCTGGATAAGGTGCAGACGCCATGTAGCTCCCTCTCCTGTGGGAACTATGGCCCCACTAATAAACCTCCTTATGAACCTTCTTCTCCTGCCTGTGATTATCTCCGCAGGGTCCTCTGGGTTGGCCGGGACCTATGCTTTCATTGGTGCCGAACCCAGGATAGGCTTCCCGGTGGATAGGCTCCCCCATTTCTGGGGGGATCCAAGCTGCCCCTGGGACCTATTCTGCTGTCCTAAGCCTACCCAGAGGACCACCAAGGTAATTTCTGACCGAGCGCTCTACTTCCATCCACCACAACAATCTACAAATTCGCCCTCACACCCAGGGTAAGTGATCATCTAAACGAGGGCTCAGATCCAATTTTCCGATTTGCCGTAGGGCTACAGGGCTGTGGCTTCAGGGCCACACTAAAACACTTGGAGCCAAGTTCTGAGCCCCACTCCAAATGACTGTAGCATAAGGCCACAGGGCCATGACTTCAGGGCCACACTCCCCACTCGGTCTGGGACACAGGAACTGGGGTGACGACCCCATTGCTGATTGTCTCCTACATTTCAGCTAACCAGAGTAATACCGGGGATGCTTGGTATTAACTCCTCAGCTCCGCTAATCTCTTACAATGGCAGGGGCACAATCATCCACCACAACAGATTTGAAACTCCCACCAGGGTGAGTGACCATTAGCCAGGAGCTTGAATTTTTCCATAAGGCAATGGGGCCAGCATAAATCTTGGCTCCAAGTTCTGAACCCCACTCCCAGGGAAGGCCACTGGGCCGCCGACCTTAAGCCACTGGGCTAGGTGAAGGGAATCAGCAATTGTGGGTGTTTGGAGTCAACTGATCTCTAGTTCAGCTCTGCTGGTCACTCATCAAGTGTGGGACAGTCTAAAATGCTTTAGGAAAGCTGCTCAAGTTTGAGCCCAATCTTACAAATTTGGAGTACATAACTTCTATGAGCACTCAGGCAGATGGAGTTTTCTCTCTCTCTCTCATTCTCTCTCTCTCTCTCTCTCTTTCTCTTTCTGCCTCTATGCCTGCCTGCTTGTGATGGGCTGGTACTAGCTTCCAAAGGTACCAATATTTGTTTAACATCTGCTTTGATTGATGTTTATTAAGCTTGTTGATTCTGTTAAGTTCTGCTTGTTGTTGGCCAAATACTATGTTTTCTCTACCATTGATCACGTGGTGGACAATAGAATTGGGTAACAAGCGCCATCTTGGTTCCATCAGGTTTCAGAAACTCTTGGAGGTGGAAGCCCACACATCCCCCAGGTGATGGGCGTGCCAAATTCCTCGAGGCTGGGCAGGGATGTGGAGACTCAAGCTCCTGGTAACCCTGCCTCCCACCCGGAACTCTGTTACTGTGGCCTTGCAATTCAAATGCTCAGAGGTGAAGTTGCCTTGCTGTGAGGCTGCTAAGGTTCGGACCAGCTCCGCTGCCATTATGCCATACCACATGTCTGTGTCCTGTTGTGTCCTGTCTCCCATCTCCTGGACCTTCTCTGGTCATAGCATCCCACTTCAGCTCCCCATTGGAGCTGAACTGGTTTCTCAAAATGTGGCTTCTCAATATCCTCACCAGAAAATTTGTGAAAACTTTTGTTTTCTGGAAAAGTTTTTGTTTTCTAAATCACCACATGGTTCTAAAATATGGGCAAGATAATATCATTTTGCCATTGGAATTCCAGAAATCTCTACATGGCCAAATAAAAAAAAAATTCTAAGCATGCCCCAAAGCCTGTGCACAGCTGTCTGTCTGTTGGTAAAACACGTAAAAACTGGCATCATGGTTTCAAAATTATTTGCTTTTTGACTACTATTTTAACTTACTTTTAAGTCTTGTGTTAAACTGATCTTTGCAGCCTGTGGGTGGAATCATAGTGAACAGCCTGGAGACAATCCTGACTCTTATCACCAGACTCCAAGACAAAGAAAAAACCCAGGGTTTAAACGCAAACTGATCATGTTTGGGTGTAAGCAAATGTGTCTAAGAAAAACTAAAAAAGATTCAAATATGCAGCACATGGTATAAGTACAATGATGAAAAACCAGTGTGTTATTCTTTATGTCCATCTATGCTAAAAGTCAAGTGTACATCTGATTCTGACAATTCTTTGGTATAGACTAAGATTTTGCTTCTCCATTTTTCTCTCCTGTGCTCTCATAAACTCTTTAAGATCAAGGGACCAGAGTCATTTTGGAACGAGTGTGCAAATGTGGCCGATAACCTCGATTTTCCTGACCCAGGATTAATATTTTGCTTTATAGGATGCAGATCGACATGTGTACTAGCTGTGTGGACTGTGGCGTTCCATGGCTACAGGAAGCTGCCTCCACAGTCTGCTCCCAAACTGCCTGGTTTCATTACTAGTGATTTCTTATTTTCTCTCTCTTACATGGAAAACCACTCAGGGAATCTAGCAGTCCTGTGAAGATTTTTACAGGTGGAGTGCTCCTGCCCTGGCTCTTCGCCCAAGAATAACAATACCCCCAAGATTAGAGTTGGGTTTATAGCAGTCCTTTCATGACAGAGTTGCAACCGAGACTTACTCCAAGGTTAAAAGCATCAGAGTTGTGTTTGCTGGCCACGGAGTTGCATTGGGGTAGCACTGGTGTCTTCCCCCTCCATGTCTCAGAAACTGTCATGGCTGCTGCAGAGAGCAGACTTGGTTGGCCTTTGGTCTGTGTGGATTTTGTGACTATGAAGATGGTTAAAGGCCCAAGCCTTCTAAAATCTGTTTGAGGTTGTCACCCTGCTTAAACCAGTAGGGCAGCAGCCTACAAAAGCCATAGTACTCAGAGTAAGCAACCAGGGAATATTGGGAGATTTCAAATGTCTTTAACCAGTCTGTGTAGAATTTTGCAGGCAACCCAGCAGGAGGTGTGACAATCTATCCAGGGGAATCTGAGATACCACTAAGCCTCACCCAGATCCAACCCATCTCTCCTGCCTGCCTCCATCACACATGACTAACGAGGCCTGCTGATTTGGGATGGAAGACACAGCCACTTTCGATCCACTGAAGCTGATACTATTACATTGTCCTGACCCTTTGCCCTCTTGATTGTTAGTCATTTGTGGTCTCTTCCAACTGACAGTAAGGTTAAATGATATGATTTTATTTGATGGCACATGTATCTCATTCAGTCTGCTGTTCTCTGAGTGTTACATCAGAACTCTGGCAAGAATTTGTTGGTCAATTCTCAACAACTTACAGGTAAGCTCTACTCCTATTGTTCTTCTGTTGATTTAATTGGAAATAAAAAGAGCTTTTATGGCTAAGACTCCTTGGACTGCAGTTCGAAGCCAAGCCAGCCTGGGCAGGAAAAATATCCCTCTAAAACTCCATCTTCCAACTAACCAGCAAAGAGCGAGACTGGAAGCTTGACTCAAGAGAATGAGCCAAATGCTGAAAGCGACACCATGGCTCAAGTGGTAGAGCAGTAGCCTCGAGCAGAAGTGCTCAGTGACAGTGCCCAGGCCTTGAGTTCAAATCCCGTGAATGCCAGCTGAGACAAGCTACCCAAACAATGAGCACCTAGACCTTTAGGATGAGGTCAAACCTGACAATGAAGAACCATGGAGAGGTGTAAGAGGAGATGAACTCTCATCTTATATGGAGTGAATTTAAACTTACCCTTTCAAAATTAATCAGAGCTGGAAGATCAAGAGGAATACTTGTTTACCCACCTATTGTCCATATCTGTCCATTTTCCATCTGGACAGAAACTTGAATTCTTGCCTTTGTTACTTGATATTTGTATAAGTATATGTGTGTGTGTGTGTGTGTGTGTGTGTGTGTGTGTGTATTAGCTTCTGACCGGTTACTCCCAACCAAGCCACTATCCCTAAACACTTCCTTCCTGCCCCCAGTCCAGTTATTCCTCCTTCCATGTAATGGGCCATAATTGGGTTTATGCTCCAAATGGAACTTTTCTGGCTTGTGACAAGGGTGTGTTCTCCCATGTCGATCATGTTAACTGGTCCTGTGTACTTGTCAGCCATTTGCCTGAACTTTTCAAAAGTCTCTTTTAACAGGATGATATCCCTCACCCAGGACGCCACCTGGGAACTTGCAGTTCAAGGCCATCCTCTTGTTACACTGCTCTGCCCAGCATAGATCCGGACCCTGAAGACCCCAGCCCCAGTGACTCCTTGATGTGCCCACTCTGCAGGAGATAGCCAGAGGAGACCATGTCACCCATTGACCCTGATAACCACTCTCATGGAAATGATGAGGACTTTTACCAACCAAACTGGACGGTACCAGGCCAAATGACAAATCAGGGACCCCTGACTACTTCAACCCTTTATAGCAGGAAGTAGGTCCAGAAGAAACAACCCCCACCCATTCTCTTGCCTGGTACCCCTCCTCTGTTATTAATAAACATCAAATGGGGGAATGTTAGCATTTCCCTAGCCTCAGATCCTCAGCTCCTCCCACTAGCCCCCAGACCCACGCATACCTCATGAGCCACTCCTACTCACTACCTAACTACTTCCCTAAGTTGGCAATATACCTTAACAGGATATGCAAGTTATCATTACAATAATAAAAAAATGCTATTTCCAATTCAGCTGACAAAAAATTAGAAAGATTGTTATATCTGTAGCTACAGAGAGATACTTCCTGATGAAAACTCTTTCCAAAACAATGGTTTTTGTCACTACAACTTTGACATCTTTATTCCTGGAAATGTGGATTAAAACTTCCTCATGGGTATTACAATTGGATAAAAGAAAGAAGAGATTTCCCCCTCATTCATGGAGATCTTGTGTGACATATACAAATGCACCTGTTTTCAAAGAACGGGAAAACAGCAATTGTGTGGGAGACACAGGTGTTGAAGATTTAGATCTACCTTTAGAGGAGCTACTGTAGGGCTGGCTGGAGAGTGAAGCCATAATTGATGAGAATGGTGAGAATGGACAGAGGAATATTGTCCCCACCACAATGCGTACCACAGCACTTAGACATAGGTGCTACTGCGGGACATCTTTAGCAAGAGAGCATGTCCCAGAAATAGTCATTGATGTTGTTTGTGGCACAGAAGTTCAGTCTCCACATGGACCCACAAAAACTGAATAACCCCATGAATAAATAGGCTAAAGCTAAAAGGGAGATTTCTCAGAGGAAGAAAAAGAAAAAGACTAATAGACACATGAAGAGATGTTCCACATCTCTGGCCATAAAAGAAATGCAAACCAAGACAACATTGGGATTTCACCTCAACCCAGTTAGACTGGCCATTATCAATTAAACTAATGATAAAAAATGCTGGCGGGGATGTGGCCAAAAGAGAACATCACTACATTCTTGGTGGGAAAGGAAACTTATTCAGTTCAGTTACTTTAGAAAGCAGTATGGAAGTTTCTCAAAGAGTAAAGATAGAACTTCCTATCACCCAGCAATCCCACTCCTGGAAATGTACCCCAAAACACATCAACAAGGCTACACTAAAACTACCAGCGCAATCATGTTCATTGCAGCATTATGGAATCAGCCCAGTTGCCCACAGTACAGGTATAAAAATGGTTGAAGAAAATGTGATATATACAACAATGGAATTCTATGCTTCTATCAGAAAGAATGCTATTGTCCCATTCATAAGGAAATGTAAAGACTTGTATAGAAGTATATTAAGGAAAGCAAGCCAGATCCAAAGAAACATAGACTGCATGGTTTTCCTCACTGATGATAATAGCTCAGTAGTTATGTGCATATGAGCATATACCATGATGCTTATCAAAATGAATTTGAAGAAATGGAAACAAGAGTGTTATTTATTATTGTATTGGTTGCAGTTAATACTTTCCTTTTTGTGTTCATTTGGTTGTTTTCTGTTGTCACTATTTCCAATTTATGTATCCTTTGTCTTGTATATAACTTTCTCTGATTTGGAGAAGAGAAGGGGAATGACAGAAATAGTGAGACAAAGGATGAACCAATGCACCATTGATACCAGACTGTATATTGGAAACAAACTTTACTACTTGGAGGGATGTGAGTCGGGGAGGGGGGAAAATGGGTGTAAGTAAGGGAAAGGAAATAACTGTTCAAAAACAAATGTACTCCTGGCCTTACTTATGCAACTGTCTCCCCGCTGTACATCAGCTTTACAATTAAAACCTTTTAAGGAAAACCAAATCAATAAAATACAAACAGAAAAATTGCCAACTCAAGAGAGAAAATCTAACCCTCCTGACACAGGCATAATGAACAGGATCCAGGAAGAAATATACAAGAAGAAACATTTAAGAGATTGAGGAAGTAACCAGATGTCTTCCATGAAGAAAAATCCCAGTGTGGTTGAACAAGTTTATATTCCCACCAACAATGTAGTAGTGTTCCCGTTTGGCCACATTCCCTCCAGCATTTGTTAATATTAAGTTTTCCTGGTAATGGACATTCTTACTGGGGTGAGGTAGACTCTCAGTGTTGTTTTGATTTCCATTTCTTTTATGGCCAGTAATCTAGAGGACTTCTTCATGTGCCTCTTGGCCATTCTCATTACCTCTTCAGAGAAGTCTCTTGTTCAACCTCTCTGGATAGCAGTATGGAGGTTCTTCAGAAGACTAAACATAGAGCTCCTGAATGAGCCAGCAGTCCCACTTTGGGGCATCTACTCAAAAGATTACAAGCAAGACCACACTAAAGCCACCAGCACAACAATGTTCATCACAGCACAATTTGTCATTGCTAACAAATGGAACCAACCCAGAGTCTCCACTACACAAGTGGATCAGGAAAATGTAGTACATATACACAGTGGAACTCTATGCCTCTATCAGAAAGAATGACATTGTTCCATTAATAAGGAAATGGAAGGACTCAGAAGAAATCATACTAACTGATGTGAACCAGACCCAAAGAACATGGAATCTATAATTTCCCTCATAGGGAATAATTAGTACATGTTTAGGTTAGTCATAGCAGAACATCACAATAGCTCTAAAGCTATTCCTTTATGAACCAATAGAACCCAGAAACAAATGAAAAAATATATTATGGCCAAGTACGCTTCATCACACAGATGCAAGGCTGGTTTAACATACATAAATCAATAAATGTATTTCATGACATCCACAGCATCACACACAAGAGCCATATCACTCTTTGAATAAGTGTAGAAAAAGAGTGAGAAAGTACAATCAATTCATTTTAAAAGCTTTGGAGAGATTCTAGTTACAAGGAAAATTCATTAAAACCGTAAAGTTATATATGACAGACCAACAGCCAATATCATACTGAATGGGGTAAAACTAAAAACATTTCCCCTAAAAAAGGGCAAAGGGAAGGGTATACACTCTCTCCACTCATCTTCAGTATAGGTCTAGAATTACTACTCATAGCAGTCATGAAAGAAAAAAATATATATAAAGGAGTCCTATAAGGAAAGAAGAAATGAAACTACCTCTATTCGAAAATGACATGATTTTATTTTTTTTTAAAGACCCAAAAAGCTACATATACAGGAGCCATGAGCTTAGAAATAACCAATCAGTTTGGCAAAGAAACAGAATACAAAATACACTTACAAAATCAGTAGCCTTTCCATATGGTAGAAATGTACATGGTGAAAGGCCAATAAAAAAAACAACTCCATTTGTCATGGCCTAAAAAAACAACAAACAAACAAACAAACAGAAAAAAAACAAAACCCAGCAACTAGGAATTAACCCAACCAAACAGGTAAAGGAGCTTTATGGTGAAAACTAAAGAAGTCTGAACAAAATAATCAAAGACAACAGGGCGAGGTTCATCATTTTCATCAGTTCATGTTCATGGATACCCAAAAGCAATATTGTGAAAATGCCTAATTTGATGAAAATGGCTATACTGCCGAAATGATATACAATAGCCTGTTTCTCTGGGGCCTTTGAGGTGTCTACATGGAAGTGTGTTATATTTCAACAAGAGAAAACAGAGAGTTGTTTTTGATATTGACTAGGGCTTATGATAGAGATGAATGGCATCTTTACCATGTGTTCTCAGAGAGGTGCATCATGAATTAACTTGATCTTTATTAAAATATTTGGACAAAAATTCCCCGTTTGAAGGTGAAAGTTCAGAATGGAAGTGTGACACTTCGTGTTGGCATTGATTGATGACAGGATTCATCAGTATCTTAACTTCCTTAGGCAACAGGAAGTGAGTACATTTGTAGAGGCCTCTGCATATTGGATACCTGCTGGCACCTGCTTGCATCAACCAGCAGTGCTCTGTGGCTGTAGTGCATAGTGGGTGTGTCCACTGACCACATGGGTATGATCCCCTCATATGTTGGGTGGACATCTCCATGGAGTAGAAGTGTTTCTTACCATTTCACTGTGCACATGAAAAATAGCATCCTCTGAGGCAATCTAGTTGCATCCTCCCAAATGGCTATCATGCAAATAGCATCATGACACAGATGCCAACCCAAATATAACAAAGAAAACTTTCATCCCTGGGGCTTCTCTATCTGTGATCTTAGAAAAATCATACCACCTGTGGTGAAGAAGAAAAATAGGCAAACATGTTTTCAAACTCGTGTTTTTCTCCTGGAGGCAAGGCCTCAGATGCAGAGCCTCGGGGAAGAGTTTGACACATTCTTCCTTGGGGATTCACAAGAGGTTTTGATGAAAGAACATGGGCTGCAGTGTAAATCTTCTGCCAATAAAAAGACATGTATGCCTACATACAGACATATATGAATATACATACCTGGGACTGAACGCTTTACTTCCAGGCAGAATTTCAGCTTGGCAGATGCTTCTGTGATGTGCCCTTTGATGCTCATACTCATTCTTCTCCAGCTTCCCCTTCTTCTCAAGTCCTTGGCTGGCACTAGCTGCTTTTCTACAATGAAGCAGCGAGCACACATGGATGGAGATGTGCTGATTGCTGGATTTTTCCCTCTCTACACTTTAGGAACAGATGTCAGTAACAGTGATGCTTCCAGGAAAGAAGACAATAAGCCGTAAGTAACTCATCATTCTATTTCCATTTACTGTTTTGTTTTCAGGATTGGCAATGGCTGAGGGAACTTTGGCGTGCCCATCAATATTTGCTGTCTTCTCTACCCTGACCTCCCATCCCTAGTGTACCAGAAACAGCTCAGTTTCATATTTCATTTTGCAAGTACAACTGAGTGATTTTCTGCCTGTCAGTTGAAGACTCTCGTTTCATTCAGTGTAGCTTCTCCTTTCCAGGGCTGTAAGTTCTTCACTTTATGCCACCATCTCTGTATCTTCTGAATCTCAGCTGTCATGCTTGATTATGAAGTGATGTTATTACAGACAACCTGAGTCATTGGCAGGAATTCTGTACTAAAAGGTTACAGACACATTTCTTTCCACATTGGCCTGTGGTATGAAAATTTTTTTATGACACACATTTTGAGGAAATTGATTCAAATTCTTATTTTAATCTGGTGGCTCATGATTGTATTCCTCTCTACGCAAAAGGCTGATATCTGAGGATTGAGTGTCGAAGCCAATCTGGACATGAATGTCCTTGAGAATTTTATCTCCAATTACCCAGCCAAAAGCTGGAAGTGGAACACTGGCTCAAGCAACAGAGTGCTGGCCTTGAGCAAAAAAGTTCAAGGAAAGTGGCCATGCTTTGGTTTCAAGCCCCAGAATGTGTGCATGCGCTAGCAAACACACACGCACGCACATACACATATACACACACACTTATGGACACATTCTCCCTCTGTATGTGTGTGTCTCTCTCTGTCTCTCTGTCTCTCTGGGTCTCTCTCTCTCTCTCTCTCTCTCTGTGTCTCAGTGTCTTTTACTGTAGACAAGAATTTACTATATCAAACTAAGCACTGTGTCATTATTTCATGTCAGATGTGGTCCACAAACCATATATTCCCTCATGTGTAATGCAATGTTTTAACCTGTTCCCTGGCAAAAATAAATCTGCAGGTATTGCATCCATTGAAGTCATATGTTGTGAAATGCTCCTCCTAAATTCCTAAATTTCTATGCTCATTATATAGGTTTTTCTTCAAAAACTACCAGTTTGTTTTATCCTTGGCTTTTGCCATTGAAGGAATCAACAAAAATTCTCATCTTTTACACAATTTGACTCTGGGATTTCATGTCTGTGATATCCAATATGGAAACTGGCTAGCATTTAAAAATCCCTTCATTTGCCTCTTTGGGAAGTACAAGAGTCCAAACTACTGCTGTGTGAGAGAGAGCAAGTCCATAGCAGTGCTGACAGGACCGTCAGGATTAACATCTGCCTTGATTGGGACGTTACTAGGCCTCTACAGGTACCCACAGGTGAGGATGAGAAAGTATGGTGA
Organism: Perognathus longimembris pacificus; assembly: GCF_023159225.1. Classification (NCBI taxonomy): domain Eukaryota; kingdom Metazoa; phylum Chordata; class Mammalia; order Rodentia; family Heteromyidae; genus Perognathus; species Perognathus longimembris. Next base: position 37,213,735 of record NC_063182.1, read on the forward strand.
TATTAAAGGAATGTCTAATTTGATGCCATTTCAGGTGATAGAAAAGAATGATAGGAAGATACTGGATTCATGAGCCTATTGAATTTTGTGATATACAAAAAGTAGAGTTCAAAATAATTTTATATTTATACTTCCATGTGTTGAAAAGAGGACAAAGAAATTAGAGCAGGCAAAGGGATTCTTTTTTAAAAACAAGAAAGAGCAAATGATTTTGACGTGTGGAGATACGTTGATCAGTTTGCTGGTAGCTCATGACTGTAATCCCCATTAATCAAGAAACTTTTTGGCTAGTTACCAAGCCAAAAGTGGAAAGTGACAGATATGAAAGTTAGATCTAAAACATGACCATGAAATATGAAATCCATATGGAATACATACAAAGCCATGTGTGTATATGCATGATCCATCTGGCTAGTTTATGCTATATAAACGGATGGAATTCCATGATGTATTGTATGACCAAACAGCTGACAGGACAACAATAAATGAACAATGGAAAGCTGAAGCCTATCCTGTCTGAGGATGATAGATATTAAATGTGTGTGAAAAAGAGCAGAGAAATGGGGAGTGGAAGTAGATGGGAAAATACAACCTAATATTCAACGTACCCATGTACAATTGGACTTAGGAAAGGTGGAATGGGTGTGGTTAGTATAGATAGCAGTTATAGATAGAAATGACAGATATCAAAGGAATTGTATCAGTACATTGCACAACTATTAAAAACAATTTTAAAAAATTAAATGAAAAAAATGACTTTCTACCTAATTTTACTGGTTACTTAATATACTTCACCATAGAGGTTGTGATAGATGGTAATATTCTCATTCATGGGCTGTTCAATTTTGATTTTTTAGCTTAACTTTGGGCCTTTTAATCATGTCCTGAGTGACCATAGCAAGTTTCCTGCTCTGTATCAGATGGCCCAGAAGGACACATCGATAGCCACTGCCATGGTCTCCTTACTGCTTCACTTCAACTGGAACTGGGTGGATCTGTTTACCTTAGTAGATGAGAATGGTTTGTGGATTCTTCCTGTATTGAAAAAAGAGATGGCCAAGAACAGAGTTTGTATAGCCTTTGAGGTAGCGATTCCAACCCATGCTGGACGATACGCACTCAAAGTCATGTCCGTTTATAACCGGATTAATAAATCTTCAGCAAATGTCCTCATCATATACGGTGATAATGAATCCCTACTAGACTTAATGGTGTGCATTGAGCAACTGTTAATAAAAGGTAAAGTTTGTATCCTGAACTCACAGTGGGATTTAACCATCAGGAAGAGATATTTCATGCTAGGTTCCTTGCATGTACCTCTCATTTTCTCACACCATCACCCAGATGTGTCTGGATTCACAGATTTTGTCAAGGCAGTGAACCCTTCCACATACCCACAAGACTTTTTCCTTGCTCGGGTGTGGTTTATGTCTTTCAATTGCTCAGATTCTGATTCTGACTGTGTAACGTGGGAGAACTGTCCTCATGATGCCTCCTTGGATTGGTTGCCTGGGCACATTTTTGACATGACTATGTCTGAAGACAGTTACAATATATACAATGCTGTGTATGCTGTGGCCCAGGCTCTCCATGAGATGCTTGTCAATCAAACAGAAGTACAAACAATGGGAAATAGGAAAGGGACACTGCCTTCCCCTGCACAGGTAAGGCCTTCTGTTTCTGATGGCACGCACCATCAACACAGTCAATTCCTAGAGGAACTTCTTACCACATGAAATTTAATATTTTACTTATGTTCCCCAAATTAAAGTAATTATATTTCTGTAAATATCTTTGAGGTTTTCTAGACATGAGTTCCTGTGTTCTTAATGCGAACAGGCCAGTAACAAAGAAGATATTAATTCCATATTTCTGTATATTCTTCTAGTTACTAATAACCTGCACATACACATAGGTAATGTTTTGGTAAGTTATTAGCACGTTTTCCCTATGAGTTTCTAAGCATGACCTGCTGAGCAAAATAATCTACATTTTTCATAAGTCACCTAGTTTCATCCTCCTTTCGGTATTAAAACTTGCACAAGCTGAAACTATAACTATAGACACTAATAGAATTCATTGTTGTGGAAACCTCTAACTAGCCATCTGAAAATTGCTGCATTTATGGTTATTTAAATGAAATAGGTTTTTCTTGAACAAAGGCCTTTTAGCACTTTGCTGCGTGACTGGTACTCAGGAATACTATTTTTATTCCTCCAAATATTTTCTTCTGGAGTGCTTTATCAGGTGTCTGTGCCTTTCTTGAATTATGAATTAGAGATTAAAGACACTAAGGAGCTTTTCTTAATTTGTCTTTCTGTCTAACCACTGGGGTATACTTCAACATAAGATGATGTATCTCTTGTAGCTGCACCCTTTTCTGAAGAATACCCAATTTCAGAATCCTGCTGGAGATCTGGTAATCTTAGAGGACAAAAGAAAATTGGAGGCAGAGTATGACATTGTGAATATTTGGAATTTTCCAGAAGGTCTTGATCTTGAGGTGAACATAGGAAAGTTTTCTCCATTTGCTCTACATGACCATCAACTGTCTTTATCTGAAGATATGGTAGAGTGGGCCATAGGAACTACAGAGGTGGGTTGGATTTAATTCAAATGATTTTAAGAACAGATAAGTAAGTGAAATTCACACTTTAAATGTAACATCTAATTGAATGCCAGCAACTATCTCCTTTAATACTAGCTACTCAGTTCTGAATATCCTGGTTTGAAGTCAGGCCAAGCAGGAACACCTGTGAGACTCTTATCTTGATTTAACCACCACAAAAGAGGTTGTGGGTTCTGGCTGATGCTTCTAATCCTATCTACTTGGGAGGCTGACATCCTCAGATCTCACATAGTTCCTTTTCGAGCCCCACAAGGCAAAAAAAATCTGTGAGACTCTGTCATTAAACCACCAAAAACCTAAGCTAGAGCTGTGGACCAAGCGGCAGATCACTAATCTTGAACAAAAACAGCTCAAGGACATTGCTTAGATACTGAGTTCAAGCTCCAGGATCAGCACCCTCCAAGAAAATTTCACTTTATTTCTAAACGTGAATTTTGAATATTGTCATAAAATACAAATTGCATACTTCTTAGCAGGGTTCTAACACCGATGAAGTACCCAATTAATTGCTTTGTGTGTTTGAAAGGTTTACTTGGTTACCTTCTCTGGTGGTTTCAATTAATGGTTAGTTGAGCTGCTACTTAGGTATCTTTCATGAGAGGAATCATTGAATGAGGTAGCACATAAACCTTTTGTCATCACATGATGTGGAATCCATAGCATCATTCAACCCACGGAATGGATTTATGTACATTTATAATACTATGCTAAAGAACTGAAATCATTCAAATAAGGGAACTTTTGGAATGTTAGGAAAAGCCTAAACAGTTTCTGACACATATCTGATGTTCCTCAGCCTGTTCATTCTGTGTGCAGTGAGAGCTGTGGTCCTGGATTCAGGAAATACCCTCAGGAGGGAAAGGCTGCCTGCTGCTTTGATTGCATTCCTTGCACAGAGAATGAGATGACCAATGGGACAGGTAAGTTCACGGCAGAGGGAGAAATACTTGTTTTCTCCTAGTGCCCCACAAACCATGCAAAGCACTACAAAACTTGGGTATTCGGGTTGAAGTCAAAGTCCTCCTTGACTCACTTGGTAGTAATTTAGTTGCAAAAATGGATTATACTGCTTCCTGTCTGAACTGTGTATAGGATTAACTTTTTCTAGTATATTGCATGCATGTTTATTTAACAACTCAGTAATGTTAGTGTATTTTCTATCATATAAAGTGCAAAATCTTTTTAAGAATGTGGTCTACAACTTTGACAAAATTGATTTTACATTATAAAGAAAACACAGATCTTTATTTCCTAGTGCCCAGAACTGTTCTTAAAACAGAGCAAGTACTCTGGTTAGGTACAAATGTTGTGCATGGCATGACTGTATAACTTCAAAGAATGATTACATTCTCTGTTCCCTAGTGCTTTACTGGTGAGTAGGAGAAGCAAATATTACAATGACAAGAAAGGACCACGGTGCTACTCTCTGTATTGCACAGAGACACACAGAAAAATGCAAGGTCTTCTAGTTATTTTATATAAGGACAGTGTTGTACACAAAAGGCTGAGAATTATTATGGAAGCATGAAGAGATGTATGAAATTATTATTAGGACATTAGGAATGGCAGAAAAGAATATGAATGGTATTCGTTGCAAGTAAATACTTTCAAGTTGACTTGTGGAAAAAAGTGTAGAAACATGATGAAGTTATAAAAATAATACTAAACATGTCTGGTAATCCTTGGTCATATGAAGTTTGTGCTAGTCATGTTTGATATGTCAGAATTTTTTCTAAGTAGGGATTTCCTATTGTCCTTTTAAGTAGTGAAAAGGGAATAATGGTAACTTGTCTTCCTCACCAGATATGGAGGACTGTGTGAAGTGCCCAGATCACCAGTATGCCAATACAGAGGGAAACCAGTGCCTCCTAAGAGCTGAAAGCTTCCTGGCTTATGGAGAGCCCTTGGGGATGGCCTTGGCCTGCATGGCTCTTTGCTTATCTACACTCACAGCACTTGTTCTTGGGGTCTTTGTGAAACATCACAACACCCCGATTGTCAAGGCAAATAACCAGGCTCTCAGCTACATCCTGCTCATCTCCCTCATCTTCTGCTTCCTCTGTTCCTTGCTCTTTATTGGCCGTCCCAACACAGTCACCTGCATTCTACAGCAAACCACATTTGGAGTTGCATTCACTGTAGCTGTTTCCACTGTCTTGGCCAAAACGGTAACGGTGGTTCTGGCCTTCAAGGTCACTTCTCCAGGGAGAAGGATGAGGTGGCTGCTGGTATCAGGGGCTCCTAACTTCATCGTTCCCATCTGCACCCTGATCCAGGTGACCCTCTGTGGACTCTGGCTGGGAACCTCTCCTCCCTTCATTGACACAGACACATACTCTGAACATGGACACATCATCATCCTGTGTAACAGGGGCTCCCTCACTGCCTTCTACTGTGTCTTGGGATACCTGGGCTCCCTGGCCCTGGCCAGCTTCACTGTGGCTTTCCTGGCCAGGGACCTGCCTGACACCTTCAATGAAGCCAAGTTCCTGACCTTCAGCATGCTGGTGTTCTGCAGTGTGTGGCTCACCTTCCTGCCTGTCTACCACAGTGCCCAGGGCAAGGTCATGGTGGCCGTGGAGGTCTTCTCCATCTTGGCTTCCAGTACAGGGCTCCTGGGCTGCATCTTTGCCCCCAAGTGCTACATCATCTTGATAAGGCCAGATAGAAATTGTTTGCATGGCTTCAGTGATAAAAATCATAGAAGGACACATAAGCATTGTTAAGACTAAACTCAAACATTTGAATACTATATACAGTTTCTGAACTAAATCTATAGTAATTTTCCAGTCTTATGTTTGTATATAATATGGAAATTTTACTTCAATGAATAAGGGCTTATTGCTTACAATTTTTCTTGTGTGTTTTTCATTCCTTTTATTTACTATGTACTTAATATTTATCCCCTGTTCTTAGTGTCTTTTGAGCTACGTCCTAGGTGAAGGGCCAGGTGTACACATAATGACACATAACACTGGTAAGTTCTCTCTTCTTGTGCCTCATCCATCCCAGCAGGGTGTTCAGCCACCCAGAAGGGAGCAGCAGGATATTACCAAGATAGCCTCAAGAAATCAGAATGGGATGAGGACGCTTTTCATTTCACATGATAAAGGCCTGGTCGTTTATTCTTGAGAGTAGTTTTACCGTGAATAAAGTGAGGCGGAAAAGGGAGAAAGAAGATTACCAAGAGAAAAAGAGATGGGGGTGAGGAATGAAAAAGGGGAGAGAGAGAGAGGGACAGACAGACAGACAGAGATGTCAGAGACAGAGAGAAGGAGAAAAATGGACTCGATGTATCATTACTGTGGCTACACACAGAAGGCAGACTGTTGACAGTAAGTGTTTAGGAATTTTGTTTTTACTAGCCAGATGTTATTTCTTTGTTGTTTTTTGCATTGTTTTATTGTTATGTAAAGGTGGTGTACAAAGAGGTTAGACAAAAATCATAGAAAGAGTACATTTCTTTTGGGACACTGTCACCCCATGCATCTCTCTGTCCCATATTTTTCCCTTCCATCTCCACCCACAATTTTTATCCTTAATTTTCAACATAGTGTCCAGTGAGTACCACTTCTTCATTTGTTTATACTTGGTCCCTCCATTTATGTGCCCCAACTTACACTCCTAAAGACAATAAATGAAAGAACAAGACCAAAGGGAAAGAAAACACAAACAGCAACCAAGAAAAACAAACCATTGATGCATTTACTTGAATTCATTTCAGCAAATAGCATTTTATATGATAGGATGCACATAGCTATTGTTACTTTGACTTTCTCTCCTAAGAGTATCTTCCATTGGTCTCACTGTGTGTGAATGTCTACGTACAAAGCACACAGGCATTTTCCTCTAAGTTTTGTTTTTAGCACTAATTTTGCAGCTTCATCTAAGGGCTTGTTTACTGTCCCTGAGCTTTTTTTATTTGCTCATGGCTAGTACTCTACTACATGAACCACACATCCACTTCAGACTTCTTGGTGATTAGAGATAAGATTTTCACAGACTATTCACCCCATTTTGGCTTTTAACTGAAAGTCTCAGATCTCAGTCTCCTGAGGAGATAGGATTATAGCCGTGAACCATTCCATACCTGGCTATTTCTTCCTTTTTATTTATTTATTTATTTATTTTTCATATCAGGCACAACATTTTTATTTTTTTTTCTGTTTTGTTTTTAGATCAGTAAAAGAAACTGGGCCCTAGAAGCTGCAGTGATCTAAGCAGCAGCAAGTTTGTGCATTTGTGCTTTTTTTGTTTATATTTGTTTATATTATCACACTGCTGGCACACTTTTATTTGCATGAAATTCTGCACCATATATACTAAATGTAGTAAAGTTATTTATCCCCAGTCTCGGGGTGGGAGGGACATACTCTGGAAGATAATTTTCACCGAAACCTAATCAAACTTTGTTAAATGTATTGTGACATGATTATAAAGGATATGACAAATAACATTTTAACATTTAGCCATCAACTTAAGAAAATGGGCTGCTATAGAAATTGTTTCAATTTTAAAAGGTAATATATTCTACCCTCATTAGGATCCTCAGAGTTAAAGCATTTCTTCCTTTTTTAATCCACGCCCCAGAAGCTTTGTGCTTTATCAAAGTACTGCTAAATATGATAGATCAGCCACACCTTTTAATTTAGTTCCAGTGGAATATCACACTGTTTTATGGCAAGGTGACAGAGGGCTGCCCAAAGGCTGCATTTTCAATAGCAAGAGCTATTATTTTCAACAGCTTTTATTTTCTTAAAATTTAAGTATCCTTAAAATTTAAGCCACCAGTATTGTTTGAGTTTGAGCTTAGCTTTTCCAATGTGTGGAAATACAGTATTTCTTTAATCAATGATTAGAATATTCTTGTTTTATTTTTATTTGCTAAGTATTAACGACTCAGAGATGGAGGAGTTTTATCTAGATTTTGCTCAACTTTTGGGTGAAATTTTGCTTTCATTATTTCAACTTTAATCGGTTTTATGTTGATGAAGTGGACTAACTTAAGGAAATGCAGAGATTTTGATGAAATTGTTTTGGATATTGCTGTAGTGGGGATGACACAGTATCCCAAATCTCACATACTCATATTAATATATCCCTTTTTAAAATGAAGAATGTTATTTGTTAAATGTAAAAGTACAAAATCTAATTACAAGCTGTATTTAACAGTCTTGATGTCTGATGACTATTTGGCTACTATATGACCTCTATTTTCTTTTTTGTGTTTTGGTCTCTTAAATCACACCATCTGATTTACACTTGCTTCTTTAAAAAGGCTCTCTTTGGATTTGCTATATATTGTTCCACATCACATGGTAACAACCTACTCAGGTGCTTTAAAAAAGTATTTTGAGGCTCAATCCCAAACCATTATGGTGAGCCATATAGATGGAGTAATAGCCACACTATCCTTTCCAGCCTGGTGTTTGGAAATGGCTGAATCTCCCATTACAATAGAGGAGACAATGCGGAGCCTCACACCCTGGCAAGAGCACAATCCTGAAGGGATCCCAAAGGAAAATGACCACAAGGTCAATCATTTCAGAGTCGATCCAATGAGGAAGGAAAGCAATGACTCTTCCTTTTTTATTATTATTATTTTTTAGTTTAATTTTTTTATTAATTGAACACAAATTTTTTTGACAACGTTTTGTGCAAAAAGGGAACAGTTACATAGTAGGGCAGTGTGTACATTTCTTGTGATATCTTACGCCCTGTTTTTCTTTCCCTTCTCTAGGTCAGGTAGACATATATACAATATACAATGTATCAAGAACATATACAGTAGCCACGTGTCCAGGCCCAAGAAAATTCGCCTAGGGCTTTAAATGTAATGTCGATATTAGAAAATATGTCAACAGTAGTATTATATGAATGTGCATACGTAGCTTTTGAGCTATTGTATTCCACTGAGATGTCAATTTTTGACCTTTATATGTTGAGTAGTTGTTTGGTTTTAGTTACATACTGTTGAGCCCCTTCCCCAATCCTGTGGGAAATACTATTTGACAAGCAGTTTTTGGTTTCACAGACCTGGTCTCTACTGTCTCTGTCTCCCTTTCTTAAAAGTCATATATCAGGGAGATCATGCCCCTTTGTTTTCTGTGTTCTAGGCTTGTCTTGCTCAACATTATTTGTTTGAGTTCTGACCATTTCCCTGCGAATAACAATATTTCACCATTCCTAATCACTATGTAGTATTCCATTGTGTATAGGTACCATATTTTTTTGGATCCATTCATCTGTGGAGGGGCATCTGAGTTGTTTCCATATTTTGGCTATTGTGAATTGTGCCGTGATAAACATGGAAGTACGAATGTCTTTTTGATATCTTGGGACCTGCTGTTCAGGACAGATGCCTAGGAGTGTTTTGGCTGGGTCATAGGGTAGGTCTATATTGAGCTTTTTGAGAAACCTCCATACTGTTCTCCAAAATGGTTGTACTAATTTGCACTCCCACCAACAATGGAGAAGGGTTCCTCTTTCCCCGCACCCCCTCCAGCATTTGTTGTTGCCTGAGTTCAGAGCATAGGCCATTCTAACTGGGGTGAGGTGGTATCTCAGGGTTGTTTTATTTGCATTTCCTTTACTACCAGGGATGTTGAACATTTCCTCATATGTTTCTTTGCCATTTTTATTTCTTCTCTTGGGAAGTCTCTCTTTAGCTCCTTTGCCCATTTCCTAATTGGTTTATTGGGCTTGGAGGGGCTTAGTTTTTTGAGTTCTCTGTAGATGACAGATATTAGGCCTTTGTCTGTTGCTGTGATGGTAAAGATCCTTTCCCATATGGTTGGCTGTCTTTCTGTTTTGGTGGCTATGTCCTTAGCTGTGCAGAAACTTTTTAATTTGTAGTAGTCCCATTTGTCGAGTCTCTCCCCTATTTGTTGTGCCCCTGGGACTCTATTCAGGAAGTTCCTTCCTGTGCCTACAAGTTGTAGCGTCTTTCCTACTCTGTCCTTCAGTAGTTTCAAGGATTCAGGGGTGATATTGAGGTCCTTGATCCCTTTTGAGTTGATCTTGGTGCATGGTGATAGGCTTGGGTCTACTTTGAGTTTTCTGCATATGGCTGCCCAGTTCTCCCAGAACTAGTAGTTGAAGAGGCTATGTTTATTCCATTGTATGTCTTTAGCTCCTTTGTCAAATATCAGCTGACTGTAAGAGTGCGGTTTTATTTCTGGATCTTCAATTCTAATCCATTGGTCTTCCGATCTGTTTTTATACCAATACCAGGCTGTTTTTGTTATGATGGCCTTGTAGTAGAGCTTGAAGTCTGGTATTGTGATTCCTCCTGCACTGCTTTTTTTGCCTAGTATTGCTCTGGCTATTCTAGGTCTTTTGCTGTTCCATATGAATTTATGGGTTGCTTTCTCTATTTCAGTGGAGAATGTAGCTGGGATTTTGATGGGGATTGCATTGAATTTGTATAACAATTTGGGCAATATGGCCATTTTCACTCTATTGATTCTGCCTACCCATGAGCATGGGAGGTCTTTCCATCTCCTTGTGTCTTCTTTGATTTCCCTTATTAGATTTTTATAGTTTTCATTAAATAGGTCCATCACGTCTTTGGTGTAGTTGATCCCTAGGTACTTTATTCTTTTTTTGGCTACTGTAAATGGAATTGTTTCCATAATTTCCTTTTCTGTTTGTCCATTGCTGGTGTACAGAAAAGCTGCTGACTTTTATGGATTGATTTTGTATCCTGCTACTTTGCCAAAATGGTTTATTAGGTGTAGGAGTTTGGGGACTGAGTTTTTTGGGTCCTTCAGATATAAGATCATGTCGTCTGCAAATAGGGATAACTTGATTTCTTCCTTGCCGATGTGGATCCCTTTGATGTCCTCCTCTTGCCTTATTGCTATGGCTAGGGATTCCAGCACTATGTTGAAAAGAAGTGGGGAGAGTGGGCATCCTTGTCTTGTTCCTGAGTTTAGGGGGAATGATTTAAGTTTCTCTCCATTTAACATGATATTAGCAGTTGGTCTGTTGTATATGGCTTTTATTCTTTTGAGGAATGTTCCATCTATTCCTGTTCTCTCCAGAGCTTTTAATAAGTATGGATGTTGTATTTTGTCAAAGGCTTTTTGGGCATCGACTGAGATAACAATGTGATTCTTGATTTTAGTTCTGTTGATGTGGTGAATTACATTGTTTGATTTACGGATGTTGAACCATCCTTGTGACTGTGGAATGAAGCCTACTTGGTCATGATGTATATTTTTCTTGATCAGTTTCTGGATCCTGTTAGCTAATATTTTAATGAGGAGTTTTGCGTCTGTGTTCATTAGTGATATTGGTCTGTAGTTCTCTTTTTTTTTGTTGGGTCTTTGCCTGGTTTGGGGATGAGTATGATATTAGCTTCATAGAATGAGTTTGGGATTTCTCTCTCTGTTTCTATTTCACAGAAGAGTTTGAGGAGTATTGGTATTAGCTCCTCACTAAAGGTTTTATAGAATTCGTTGGTGCATCCATCTGGGCCTGGGCTTTTCTTTGTTGGGAGGTTCTTATTACCCCCTGTATCTCACTGTAAGTTATTGGTTTATTTAGTTGATTTATTTCTTTTTGGTTCAGTTTGGGCAGTTGATACTTATCTAAGAATTGATCCATTTCTGTAAAATTATTGTTTTTTACTGAGTAGAGGTTCTGGAAATAGCTCCTTATGATTGTTTGAATATCATGTATACTTGTTGTAATTTTTCCGGTGGAGTCCCTGATTTTACGCATATGAGTCTCTTCTGTTCTTTTTTTTTTTTTTTTTTTTGTAAGTCTTGCGAGGGGTCTGTCTATTTTATTTATTTTCTCAAAGAACCTGCTTTTAGTCTTATTTATTTGTTGAATGGTCTTTCTATTTTCAATCAGATTTATCTCTTCTTTAATCTTTGTGATCTCTCTCCTCCTAGTCATTTTAGATTCGATCATTTCTTGTTTCTCCAGTTGTTTTAGTTTCATCGTGAGGTTATTCACCTGCTCTGCTTCCATTCTTTTAATGTGAGTGCTGAGGACAATGATCTTGCCCCTCAGTACTGCCTTAGCTGTGTCCCATAGGTTTCTTTGTGATGTATTTTCATTGTCATTGTGGCTTATGAATTCATTGATTTTATCTTTAATTTGGACTGTGGCCCAAGTGTTGGATAACAGTGTGGGGTTTAGCCTCCAAGAATGTGTATAGCCTCTGTGGTAACCGTTGTTATTGAGGGTTACCTTTAATCCACTGTGATCAGATATAATACGTGGGATGACGTCAATACTTTTGTATTTACTGAGGTTCTTTGTGTGGGCTATGACATGGTCTATTTTGGAGTATGATCCATGGGCTGCTGAGAAGAAGGTGTATTGGGTCTCTGTAGGGTGGAAGATTCTGTATAGATCTGTCAGATCCATTTGGGATATAGTGTTACTTAGGTCCTCAGCTCCCTTGCTGATCCTCTGGGTGCTGGATCTGTCTCTTGGAGAGAGTGGGGTATTAAAGTCACCCACTATGATTGTGTTTGGGTCTATCTTGTTCTGTTATTCTGTGACAATTTGCTTGACATATGTAGGGCCTCTTTTGTTCGGTGAGTATACATTTATCACCGTGATGTCCTGATTTTGGATTATTCTTTCTATTAAAATGTAGTGTCCTTCTTTGTGTTTTTGAGTTGATTTTAATGAAAAGTCCAGCTTGTCTGAGATCAGGATGGCTACACCTGCTGTTTGCGTTGGTGCGTTCAGTGACTCTTCTTTAGCTTAGAAAAAGAAGTAATTATACATGGCTCCTCAGAACGTGAATGCATTTTCAAAGGAAGATAATTAGCTATTTTTCTCCTTATACTCCCTGTCTCTATCAAAATAAATATAAATTAATTGTAAAAAAGTAACTCAAAAAAGTTTTAAAAATCACTAGACCAAAAGCTGAATTGAGTTAAAAATGTACAGAGGCCCAAGACACACTGGCCTCATAGAAAATCATCAGAGGACAGGATTATTTCTCCTTGGTGTTGTGTGTGTGTGTATAAGATTTAATGTAAGATATTTTCATATATGAAGGTAAATATAAAATTTTTGCCCATCAAATTTTAATGCTGAACAATGTCTATAACTGCATAGTGGTTTGCAGGTGATATGCTTTATAAGACAGATTTTGCCTATCTAAAAATTACTGGCAATAAATATAGACATCTTCTTTCTCAATGGATGATGAAAAGCAAAGAGTAGAGACAAACTGCTTATTTTCCCACATGACAATAACAAATTGAAATAAAACACCACAAGCGTTTGAAATATATGATGGTATTAGATTATAATATCATTTTCCTTCAGAATAAAAAGCTACAATGTCAATAAATTAGAGATAAAAATTTTCTTACTATGTATATTTTATCTTTTTTTTTCTTTTTTTGGCCAGTCCTGGGCCTTGGACTCAGGGCCTGAGCACTGTCCCTGGCTTCTTCCTGCTCAAGGCTAGCACTCTGCCACTTGAGCCACAGCGCTGCTTCTGGCCGTTTTCTGTATATGTGGTGCTGGGGAATCGAACCTAGGGCCTCGTGTATCCGAGGTAGGCACTCTTGCCACTAGGCTATATCCCCAGCCCCAACTATGTATATTTTAAATGAGTGAAATGAAATATACTGTTAGCATTTCCCTAGCCTCAGGTCCTCGGCAACTCCCACTAGCCCCCAGATCCACCCATACCTAATGAGCCACTCCTACTCACTACCTAACTACTTCCCCTTTACCCCCAGAGAGAGAAGTTGCCACCTGGATAAGGTGCAGACACCATATAGCTCCCTCTCCCATGGGAAATATGGCCCCACTAATAAAACTCCTTATGAACCTTCTTCTCCTGCCTGTGATTATCTCCGCATGGTCCTCTGGGTTGGCTGGGACCTATGCTTTCATTGGTGCCAAACCCGGGATAGGGTCCCTGGTGGATATACTCTCCCATTTCTGGGGGGATCCAAGCTGCCCCTGGGACCTATTCTGCTGTCCTAAGCCCACCCAGAGAGCCACCGAGTTTATTTCTGACCAAGTGCTCTACTTCCATCCACCACGACAATCTAAAAAATTCACCCTCACACCCAGGGTAAGTGATCATGTAAACTAGGGCTCGGACCCAATTTTCCGATTTACTGTAGGTCCACAGAGCCGTGGCTTCAGGACCACACCAAAAATCTTGGCACCAAGTTCTGAGCCCTACTCCAAATGACTGTAGCATAATGCCACAGGGCCATGGCTTCAGGGCCACACTCCCCACTCGCTCTGGGACACAGGAACTGGGTTGATGACCCCATTGCTGATTGTCTCCTACATTTCAGCTGAACAGAGTAATACTGGGGACGCTTGGTATTTAACTCCTCAGCTCCGCAAAACTCTTACCTGGGGAGGGCCACAATCATCCCCCACAACAGATTTGTAACTCCAACCAGGGTGAGTGACCATTAGCTGGGAGCTTGCATTTTTCCATAAGACAAGGGGCCACCGTAAATCTTGGCTCCAAGTTCTGAACCCCACTCCCAGGGAAGGCCACCGGGCTGCCGACCTTAATCCACTAGGCTAGGTGAAGGGAATCAGCAATTGTGGGTGTTTGAAGTCAACTGATATCTAGTCCAGCTCCGCTGGTCACTCATCAAGAGGTGAACAGTCTAAAATACTTCAGGAAAGCTGCTCATGTTTGAGCCCAATCTTACAAATTTGGAGTACATAACTTCTATGAGCACTCAAGCAGATGGAGTTCTCTCTTTCTCTCTCTCTCCCTCTCTCTCTCTCTCTCTCTCTTTCTCTTTCTGCCTTTATGCCTGCCTGCCTGTAATGGGCTGGTACTAGTGTCCAAAGATACCAATATTTGTGACAATCTATCCAGGGGACTCTGAGATGCAACTACAGCCTCACCGAGATCCAACCCATCTCTCCTTCCTGCCTTCATCACACATGACTAACGAGGCCTGCTGATTTGGGATGTAAGACACAGCCACTTTGGATCCATTGAAGCTGATACTTTCACATTGTCCTGACCCTTTGCCCTCTTGATTGTTATTCAATTGTGCTCTCTTCCAACTGCCGGTAAGGTCAAATGATATGATTTTATTTGATGGCACATGTATCTCATTCAGTCTGCTGTTCTCTGAGTGTGTTAAATCAGAACTCTGGCAATATTTGTTGGCCAATTCTCAAAAACTTACAGGTAAGCTCTACTCCTATTGTTCTCCTGTTGATTTAATTGGAAATAAAAAAGGCTTTTTTGGCTAAGACTCCTTGGATTTCAGTTCGAAGCCAACCCCGGGCAGGAAAAATATCCCTCTAAACTCCATCTTCCAAATAACCAGCAAAGAGCCAGACTAGAAGCTTGGCTCAAGAGAATGAGCCAAATGCTGAAAGCGACACCGTGGCTCAAGTGGTAGAGCACTAGCCTCGAGCAGAAGTGCTCAGTGACAGTGCCCAGGCCTTGAGTTAAAATCCCATGAATGCCAGCTGAGACAAGCTACCCAAACAATGAGCACCTAGACCTTTAGGATGAGGTCAAACCTGACAATGAAGAACCATGGAGAGTTGTAAGAGGAGATGAACTCTCATCTTATATGGAGTGAATTTAAACTTGCCCTTTCAAAATTAATCAGAGTTGGAAGATCAAGAGGAATACTTGTTTACCCACCTATTGTCCATATCTGTCCATTTTCCATCTGGACAGAAACTTGAATTCTTGCCTTTGTTACTTGTTCTTTGTCTAAATATATATATGTGTGTGTGTGTGTGTGTGTGTGTGTGTGTGTGTGTGTGTATGAATATAATAGCCTCTGACTGGTTACTCCCAACCAGGCCACTATCCCTAAACACTTCCTTCCTGCCCCCAGTGCAGTTACTCCTCCTTCCGTGTAATGGGCCACAATTGGGTTTATGCTCCAAATGGAACTTTTGTGGCTTGTGCCAAAGGTGTGTTCTCCCATGTTGTTCATGTTAACTGGTCCTGTGTACTTGTCAGCCATTTGCCTGACCTTTTCAAAAGTCTCTTTTAACAGGATGACATCCCTCACCCAGGACGCCACCTGGGAACTTGCAGTTCAAGGCCATCCTCTTGCTACACTGCTCTGCCCAGCATAGATCTGGACCCTGAAGACCCCAGCCCCAGTGACTCCTTGATGTGCCCACTCTGCAGGAGGTAGCCAGAGGAGACCATGACACCCATTGGCCCTGATAACCATTCTCATGGAATGATGAGGACTTTTACCAACCAAACTGGATGGTACCAGGCCAAATGACGAATCAGGGACCCCTGACTACTTCACCCTTTTATAGCAGGAAGTAGCTCCAGAAGAAACAACCTCCACCCATTCTCTTGCCTGGTACCCCTCCTCTGTTATTAATAAACATCAAATGGGGGAATGTTAGCATTTCCCTAGCCTCAGGTCCTCAGCTCCTCCCACTAGCCCCCAGACCCACGCATACCTAATGAGCCACTCCTACTCACTACCTAACAACTTCCCTAAGTTGGCAATATACCTTAACAGGATATGCAAGTTATCATAACTATAATAAAAAAATGCTATTTCCAATTCAGCTGACAAGAAATTAGAGAGATTGTTATATCTGTAGCTACAGAGAGATACTTTCTGATGAAAACTCTTTCCAAAACAATGTTTTTGTCACTACAACTTTGACATCTTTATTCCTGGAAATGTGGATTAAAACTTCCTCATGGGTATTACAATTGGATAAAAAAAAGAAGAGATTTCCCCCCTCATTCATGGAGATCTTGTGTAACATATACAAATGCACCTGTTTTCAAAGAACGGGAAAACAGCAATTGTGTGGGAGACACAGGTGTTGAAGAATTAGATCTACCTTTAGAGGAGCTACTGTAGGGCTGGCTGGAGAGTGAAGCCGTAATTGATGAGAATGGTGAGAATGGACAGAGGAATATTGTCCCCAACACAATGTGTACCACAGCACTTAGACAAAGGTGCTACTGCGGGACATCTTTAGCAAGAGAGCATGTCCCAGAAATAGTCATTGTTGTTGTTTGTGGCACAGAAGTTCAGTCTCCACATGGATCCACAAAAACTGAATAACCCCGTGAATAAATAGGCTAAAGCTAAAAGGGAGATTTCTCAGAGGAAGAAAAAAAAAAAGACTAGTAGACACATGAAGAGATGTTCCACATCTCTGGCCATAAAAGAAATGCAAACCAAGACAACATTGGGATTTCACCTCAACCCAGTTAGACTGGCCATTATCAATTAAACTAATGATAAAAAATGCTGGCGGGGATGTGGCCAAAAGAGAACATCACTACATTCTTGGTGGGAAAGGAAACTTATTCAGTTCAGTTACTTTAGAAAGCAGTATGGAAGTTTCTCAAAGAGTAAAGATAGAACTTCCTATCACCCAACAATCCCACTCCTGGAAATGTACCCCAAAACACATCAACAAGGCTACACTAAAACTACCAGCGCAATCATGTTCATTGCAGCATTATGGAATCAGCCCAGTTGCCCATCAGTAGAGGTAAAAATGGTTGAAGAAAATGTGATATATACAACAATGGAATTCTATGCTTCTATCAGAAAGAATGCTATTGTCCCATTCATAAGGAAATGTAAAGACTTGTATAGAAGTATATTAAGGAAAGCAAGCCAGATCCAAAGAAACATAGACTGCATGGTTTTCCTCACTGATGATAATAGCTCAATAGTTATGTGCATATGAGTATATACCATGATGCTTACCAAAATGAATTTCAAGAAATGGAAACAAGAGGGTTATTTATTAGTGTATTGTTTTAAGTTAATTCTTTTTTTATTCATTTGGTTGTTTTCTGTTGTCACTATTTCCAATTTATGTATCCTTTGTCTTGTATATAACATTCTCTGATTTGGAGAAGAGAAGGGGAATGACAGAAATAGTGAGACAAAGGATGAACCAATGCACCATTGATACCAGACTCTATATTGGAAACAAACTTTACTACTTGGAGGGATGTGAGTCGGGGAGGGGGGAAAATGGGTGT
This sequence comes from Perognathus longimembris pacificus, assembly GCF_023159225.1. NCBI lineage: Eukaryota > Metazoa > Chordata > Mammalia > Rodentia > Heteromyidae > Perognathus > Perognathus longimembris. The sequence continues at coordinate 37,231,347 of NC_063182.1, forward strand.
AAGTAAGGGAAAGGAAATAACTGTTCAAAAACAAATGTACACCTGGCCTTACTTATGCAACTGTCTCCCCGCTGTACATCAGCTTTACAATTAAAACCTTTTAAGGAAAACCAAATCAATAAAATACAAACAGAAAAATTGCCAACTCAAGAGAGAAAATCTAACCCTCCTGACACAGGTATAATGAACAGGATCCTGGAAGAAATATACAAGAAGAAACATTTAAGAGATTGAGGAAGTAACCAGAAATCTTCTATGAAGAAAATTCCCAGTGTGGTTGAACAAGTTTATATTCCCACCAACAATGTAGTAGTGTTCCCGTTTGACCACATTCCCTCCAGCATTTGTTAATATTAAGTTTTCCTGGTAATGGACATTCTTACTGGGGTGAGGTAGACTCTCAGTGTTGTTTTGATTTCCATTTCTTTTATGGCCAGTAATCTAGAGGACTTCTTCATGTGCCTCTTGGCCATTCTCATTACCTCTTCAGAGAAGTCTCTTGTTCAACCTCTCTGGATAGCAGTATGGAGGTTCTTCAGAAGACTAAACATAGAGCTCCTGAATGAGCCAGCAGTCCCACTTTGGGGCATCTACCCAAAAGATTACAAGCAAGACCACACTAAAGCCACCAGCACAACAATGTTCATCACAGCACAATTTGTCATTGCTAACAAATGGAACCAACCCAGTCTCCACTAGACAAGTGGATCAGGAAAATGTAGTACATATATACAGTGGAACTCTATGCCTCTATCAGAAAGAATGACATTGCTCCATTAATAAGGAAATGGAAGGGCTCAGAAAAATCATACTAACTGATGTGAACCAGACCCAAAGAACATGGAATCTATAATTTCCCTCATAGGGAATAATTAGTACATGTTTAGGTTAGTCATAGCAGAACATCACAATAGCTCTAAAGCTATTCCCTTATGAACACATAAGATGATACTAAGCAAAATGAACTCCAAGTTACAAAAATAGTTATTTTAGTTATTTTCAAAAAGCCATGTGAAGCCGTACCTTTTTTTCTCTTTCGTATTCCCTTCCTGTCACTTTTTCTCTGCTATTACTGTAACTGATTTTGTACCCCCGATACTGTATATATGTGTATTGGAACTAGGGAAGAGAAAGGGAATACCAAAATCAAGAGACAACAGATAAAAAGACAAACCACTGCAATAGCAATACTTACAAAATCAATAGATGTAAACCATCTGTACAACTCATGCAGGGGGTGGGAAGTGGGAAGGGGGAAATGAGGGAGGAAGTAACAAGTTGGATGAGAAATGTAGTTGTCTTAGAGATGAAACTGTAACCCCTCTGTACTTCAATTTGAAAAGAATGAAGAAAAAAAAAGGAAAAGGAAAACAGGACAAGCCCAGGATCAGATGGAGTTCCACCTCAATTCTGTATGACTTTTCAAGATGAAGTAGCACTAATATTTCTCAAGCTTTTCCATGAATTGGAAATAGATGGAACAATTCCAAACTGATTCCCTAAACCAGGTAAGGGCCAAACACAAAAAGAACTACAGAAAAATTTCTGTGAGGAACACACCTGCAAAGCTCTTCAACGAAATAAAAGCCAATAGAACCCAGAAACAAATGAAAAAAAATATATTATGGCCAAGTACGCTTCATCACACAGATGCAAGGATGGTTTAACATACATAAATCAATGAATGTATTTCATGACATCCACAGCATCACACACAAGAGCCATATGACCCTTTGAATAAGTGTAGAAAAAGGGTGAGAAAGTACAAATCAATTCTTTTTAAAAGCTTTGGAGAGGTTCTAGTTACAAGGAAAATTCATTAAAACAATAAAGATATATATGACAGACCAACAGCCAATATCATACTGAATGGGTTAAAACTAAAAACATTTCCCCTAAAAAAGGGCAAAGGGAAGGATATACACTCTCCACTTATCTTCAGTATAGGTCTAGAATTACTACTCATAGCAGTCATGAAAGAAAAAATATATAAAAAGGAGTCCTATAAGGAAAGAAGAAATGAAACTACCTCTATTTGAAAATGACATGATTTTATTTTTTTTCAAAGACCCCAAAAGCTATATCTACAAGAGCCATGAGCTTAGAAATAACCAATCAGTTTGGCAAAGAAACAGAATACAAAATTCACTTACAAAATCAGTAGCCTTTCCATATGCTAGAAATGTACATGCTGAAAGGGCAATAAGAAAAACAAACATTTCCATTTGTAATGGCCTAAAAAACAACAAACAAACAAACAAACAGAAAAAAAAACAAAACCCAGCAACTAGGAATTAACCCAACCAAACAGGTAAAGGAGCTTTATGGTGAAAACTAAAGAAGTCTGAACAAAATAATCAAAGACAACAGGGCAAGGTTCATCATTTTCATTAGTTCATGTTCATGGATACCCAAAAGCAATATTTGAAGATGGCTAATTTGATGAAAATGGCCATACTGCCGAAATGATATACAATAGCCTGTTTCTCTGGGGCCTTTGAGGTGTCTACATGGAAGTGTGTTATATTTCAACAAGAGAAAACAGAGAGTTGTTTTTGATATTGACTAGGGCTTATGATAGAGATGAATGGCATCTTTACCACATGTTCTCAGAGAGGTGCATCATGAAAATAACTTGATCTTTATTAAAATGTTTAGAAAAAAATTCCCCCTGTTTGA